>NC_084622.1:44718606-45002659 GCF_033978795.1 Nerophis ophidion
ACTAACATTAGGTCACTAACAATAGGTTGGCAATTATAACAACAATATTGCTCATAATTGGTAAATTTTTAGGTCACAACATGTAAATGGACTATTTGTGGCGGTTTCTGGATGTTTTAGAGCGGATAAAATGGGTGAAATGGAGGACCCTTGATCTGTTGACTCAGTTGTTAGCTATTTGTTTACAATTTCGAATGAATTAAAAAAGCCAAATATGTGTTTTTTTCTTACATAAGGATTGTGAATAATAAGCAGCACATCTCTTTACAATTTTTTTGTATTTCCAGTATGACTGATCTGATAATATGGTCAGAAGCGTTTCTACAGTGACGTAGAATCTAAAAATTGCCAAAGATATTCGGAGTTGAATATTCCAAACAGCCGACTGAATTTGTGGCATTTTGTGATGTTTAGAATGTTTTTTCACATTCTTTGTAGATTGTAAATACAATTGGATCTGGTCTAATAGATAGAATGAAACAAAATTAAGTATATAAAGTCAACTTGTTTTTCCACTTGCTGGTACTTCAAAATTTTGATTGGGAGTGTGTGTATATACAGTTTCCCCATATAAAATTACTCCACAAATATGAAGTTTTTACTTTTGTTTTGACTGCTGGAGTACATTAGTCATGATGGATAAAACAAGAAATTACAAGTACAAGAAAGGACTTGTAGATATCATAAGGCAACACTTACGGTCCTGAGGTGACTGTTTTTGGTGGCGAAGGAAAGGCAGGGGGCACAACAGTTTCAGATGGAGCTGCAGATGGAGTAATTACAGCATCTGGTGAAGGAATCTCAACTTGTTTCCAGTCTTGTCCTTCCTCCACCATAACGGCAATGAGAGTTCCCAGGCGCACGTTGCGGCTTCCCTCCTCTATCTGTGAGAAAAGTCATTTTCAATTAAAGGGGAAAAACATTGGCAAAAAATTACCATCACAAATATGAATAAAATAAAGACTAATATAATTAACACATTGTTTTATAGCTTACTGATCACCTGGGCAAAACATACTATGTTCTTGTGTAGTAAAATGAATGAGTTTTTATGCTTGCTGTCACCACTGATCAAGATCCACTGTGTGCCTTTTATTAGTCTCTCCACGGTCTACTGGACGTTTTCAATTGATCAATAGTTGTCATTCTAACTTAAAGGCCATGTCTAATTCAGTGGCTGCTGCACTTCATTTGCTTTCAAAATGTCTTAGTTGAGTGTTGTTGCCAGTCAACACAGCAGGTGATTTGCAAAGTGGTTTAAAATTTGGACTGTGATTTGGCATTATCTGGTAGGCTACAAACTCGTTATACTTGCAGAGTATTCAGACCACACAAGGATGTAAAAGTTAATGTATTCATATTTCCATATTTTTGGTGCTGAGTCTTACTGAATTTCTATGGGGTACGCTTTAAAACTTTATTACGTCATGCAATTACTCAGTTATTAATAAATACATTCAGTCACAAAAGGCAAAGCTTATTCCAGGCATGATATTTTCTAAAAGATCCAAACATGCAGAGCACCACCACAAGTGTGCATTACCAAAGCCATAAAAGGCCAGGTGTGGAAGTGCGCTAAACACTCCACATAAGTAGCAGCAGCCAAGTAACAATAACCCGTCAAGTCTGCGACACAGAAACGCCACAGAGGAAAACCGAAACACTGAACAGCTGGAGTAATATTTTCCACCTTTCAACAGAATAGCACACTTTAGAATTGAGATACACACATAATAAGCTCACCCTGTTTAGTGAGCTATGTACCCACTGTAACTCACATCTAACTTAATGGTGTTATGAAGTAACAGCGTAAGGGGTTAGTAGGGGAGAATGTGTGCGTGCTCTGCACACACCTCAAGTTAACTTTCAGTTTTGATTCCTGCCAGATACTTTGTGGGCCTCGTCTCGTGTACAAGTAAATAGTGATTTTAAATTGTATTTATTTAATTGTATTGTCTGACCAGTAAGCATGCAGACAAATACAGCGTGAGAAAGATCACATTGTATATTAATGGACATTATATTATGCATGAAGACAATTACAGCGTGAGAAATCTACGAGTACTTTTCGAGGAAACTGCCAAATTCGACAGAACGCAGGCAGTTCAATCTCCCGACAAGACAAAAGCTATTTCCAACCACTGTCACTGTGAGGCGAGTCATCACCGCGGCAAGTTGAGTCACAAATGCCACCTGCCCACCGATGCAGAGAGACCAACTCCACCGCAGAGCATGCTATATATAGATATAGCAGAAGTTGGCACATTCTGTAAATCATAAATAAAAACAGAATACAATAATTTGCAAATCCTTTTCAACCAACCCTCAATTGAATACACTGCAAAGACAATATACTTAACGTTCGAACTGGTAAACTTTTGTTATTTTTTGCAAATATTAGTGGCAAAAAAGACTGAGAAAGTTGAGGAATGCTCATTAAACACTTATTTGAAACATCCCACAGGTGAACAGGCTAAATGGGAACAAGTGGTACCATGACTGGGTGTACAAGATGCTTCCATGAAATGCTCAGTTATTAACAAAAAGCGATGGTGTGAGGTTCACCAATGTGTGAACAAATGCATGAGCAAATTGTCGAACAGTTTAAGAACATTTCTTAACGACCTTTTGCAAGGAATTTAGGGATTTCACCATCTACAGTCCGTAATGTTATCAAAAGGTTGAGAGAATCTAGAGAAATCTCTGCACGTAAGCGGCAATGCCCGTGACCTTCGATTCCTCAGGCGGTACTGCATCAAAAATCGACATTAGTGTGTTAAGGATATCACCACATCGGCTCAGGAACATTCCAGAAAACAACTGTGAGTAACTGCAGTGCGTCGCTTCATCTGTAAGTACAAGTTAAAACTCTACTATGCAAAGTGAACGCCATTTATCAACAACACCCAGAATTGCCGACAGCATTGCTGGGCCTGAGCTCAACTAAGATAGACCGATGCAAAGTGGAATAAGTGTTCTGTGTCTGTCTGACGAGTCCACATTTTAAATTGTTTTTGGAAACTGTGGACTTTATAAAAGAGTGTGGGTACTAGACTGGCCTGCCTGTAGTCCAAAATGTTGAAAATGTGTGGTGCATTGCATACATGGCATACCTTCAAGTACCCCCAGGGATACGCATACCCCCATCTGAGAACCACTGATTTGAGCTGTACATCAAGCACGAATGGGAAAGAATTCCACCTGAAAAGCTTAAAAAAATCAGCTTCCTCAGTTCCCAAACATTTACTGAGTGTTCTTCAAAAGGAAATGCCAAGTAACACAGTGGTAAAAAGGCCCCTGTGCCAACTTTTTGTAATATGTTAATGCCATTAAGTTCTAAGTTAATGATTATTTGCAAAACAAAAATACATTTCTCAGTTAGAACATGAAATATCTTGTCTTTGCAGTCCATCCAATTGAATATAAGATTAAAATAATTTGCAAATTATTGTATTCTGTTTTTATTTACCATTTACACAACTTGGACTATAATATTTGGCTTATTAGCGTCCCGTCAAAGACGAGCGCTAATGACCGTGATTGAGAGAAGAGTTGTTTTATGTTGGACACCAATAAATGTCCGACGCGTTGCAAGAGTCAACCTTTATGCATTGTTGCAACTCAGTGATTTTTCTGCACATCATGCAAAGCGCGTCTGCAAGACGAGCGGGAGTAGTGTGCTGCCGTGATTGAGGGATTAGCCGCAGTATCGAGAGCAGCTAATGTGAGGCTGAGGAGAGAGAAGCAGATGCGAGCGGCGTGTTCACAAGTTAAAAGTGTGCATCTTGGTAACTCTCTAGGTGGGGGTGTCACTGATAACATATTAATACTTTTTTTTTTCAATTTTCATGTTTTCCTGATCGTGATTTTTTTCAACGCAGAAAACAGACATGATGCAAAACTATAGTAATTTCAAATGGCAACTTTCTGGCTTTGAGAAGCATTACAATAAATCAAGAAAATCAATTGTGGAAGTCAATAACTGCTTAATTTTTTGATTAAGCAGCGTAGAAAATTTGGAATAACTCAAAACTGAGAATAAAAAAAGAATGGAATTACCCTGTAAATTTCCATTTCCAAACACCTGCATCAGATTTAATCTGTAAATTAAGAGTGTTCATGACTTCAAGAGTTTAACGTGTGTTCTTAGTGCACTCAGTATATTGTGTATTTACTGAGTAAACTTAATTTGCACACTAAACTTGTGCATTTAAAATGTGCACTTAAGTGCACTTAAATTACATATCTAGTAAGCACACTCATTTTGTACACTTTGTGCACTTAAAATATGTCCGCAGTTGTGTTACAAACCCCATTTCTATATGAGTTGGGGAATTGAGTTAGGTGTAAATATAAACGGAATACTATGATTTAGAAATCCTTTTCAACCCATATTCAGTTGAATATGCTACAAAGACAACATATTTGATGTTCAAACTGATAAACATTTTTTTTTTGCAAATAATCATTAACTTTAGAATTTGATGCCAGCAACACGTGACAAAGAAGTTAGGAAAGGTGGCAATAAATACTGATAAAGTTGAGAAATGCTCATCAAACACTTATTTGGAACATCCCACAGGTGTGCAAGTTAATTGCGAACAGGTGGGTGCCATGATTCAGTATACAAGCAGCTTCCATGAAATGCTCAGTAATTCACAAACAAGGATAGGGCGAGGGTCACCAATTTGTAAGCAAATTGTCGAACAGTTTTAGAACAACATTTTTCAAAAAGTTATTGCAAGGAATTTAGGGATTTTACCATCTACGGTCCGTAAAATTATCAAAAGGTTCAGAGAATCTGGAGAAATCACTGCACGTAAGCGATGATATTACAGACCTTTGACCCCTCAGGCGGTACTGCATCAAAAACCGACATCAGTGTGTAAAGGATATCAACACATGGGCCCAGGAACACTTCATAAAACCACTGTCAGTAACTACAGTTGGTTGCTACATCTGTAAGTGCAAGTTAAAACTCTGGTATGCAAAGCAAAACCCATTTATCAACAATACCAAGGCACGCCCTTGGATTCGCTGGGCCCGAGCTCATCTAAGATGGACTGATGCAAAGTGGAAAAGTGTTCTGTGGTTTGACGAGTACATATTTCAAATTATATTTGGAAACTGTAGACGTGGTGTCCTCCGGAACAAAGAGAAAAATAACCACCCGGATTGTTATAGGCACAAAGTTCAAAAGCCTGCATCTGTGATGGTATGGGAGTGTATTACTGCCCAAGGCATGGGTAATTTACACATCTGTGAAGGCACCATTAATGCTGAATGGTCCATACAGGTTTTGGAGCAACATATGTTGTCATCCAAGCAACATTATCATGGACACCCCTGCTTATTATAGCAAGAAAATGCCAAGCCACGTGTTACAACAGCATGGTTTCGTAGTAAAAGAGTGCGGGTACTTTCCTGACTGCCTGCAGTCCAGACCTGTCTCCCATGGAAAATGTGTGGCGCATTATGAAGCGTAAAATACGACAGCGGAGACCCCAGACCGGAGACCCCAGACTGTTGAAGGACTGAAGCTCTACATAAAACTAGAATGGGAAAGAATTCCACTTTCAAAGCTTCAACAATTAGTTTCCTCAGTTCCCAAACGTTAATTGAGTGTTGTTAAAAGAAAAGGTGATGTAACACAGTGGTGAACATGCCCTTTCCCAACTACATTGCCACAGGTTGCAGCCATGAAATCCTAAGTTAATTATTATTTGCAAAAAAAATAAAGTGTATGAGTTTGAACATCAAATATCTTGTCTTTGTAGTGCATTAAAATGAATATGGGTTGAAAAGGATTTGCAAATCATTGTATTCTGTTTATATTTACATCCAACACAATTTCCCAACTCATAAGGAAACGGGGTTTGTAGATATGAGTATAAATACTGTAATGTCGGTGGAATGACGATTACAAAGTGATTGTACAAATTAACCTTTTATTGGCACCTACAAGGGAGCACTTTATACTTTACAGCAAGACACACTCCACGCATTAATTCAGCCCAGGCGGATCAGCAACTCACTCTTCTGTCTTGATCTTGCTCCAACTAGCAGGCACTACTGCCCCGCATATCCAAAACTTTGGATCACAGCTCAAAATTATACATGATACTACTGTTGCTAAAATTTGCAAAACATTTACATAAGGAGAAAAATAATGACAACAATCTGCCGTAGGTTCAAAAATACTTTATCATTAGTCATTCTACTTAATATCTCTGGCAAAAGTCAAAAGTGATTGGCCCACAACGACAATGGTTAATTTTGGTTTCGATTTGTGCAATATCGATAGCCTCCTATGTCGAGGTCAGTCAGCCAATGCGAGGGGCGTAGAGATAAATAGGTTCAAACTTCCACTGTATAAATGAGCATTCTGGGGAGTTAATTTCTCATTACATTCATGTTACGCCTCCCAATACGATCAATGTTATTGCTGTTACGTACCACAATCATGGTGTCAAGTATTGTGTGAGGGAGCTGATTACAAACTGTGCTGCCTGTGGCAATCGTGAATGGCTAGCAGCAATTAACTTTGTCTTACGCTGTCACAAAGTCCGGTGTAAGAAATAGCAGCCCTCAACACAACCCCGACTTGAAAGTTCTCCCGAAAATATTCCTATCTTGGCAACAGTTTTAAGCCCAGAGAGCCTAAACTGCTGAGTTCTGTACAGCGATCAACTTTCACACATTGTGTTGCTTGGGCTGTAGCGCTTACATTTTGGTCACCTTTACTTGAACATAGGTATTTTTTTAGAGTCAAAGTAATATCAAGTGTGAACTTGAATACACCTCACGGTGATGCTTGGACACGTCATCAGTGATAAAGTATAATATATAAAATATTTGTATTTCAGTGAGAACTGTATTGACATAGATATATGTTGAGAAGCTTTGTGTTTTGCTGTCATTGCGACCCTGTCAGTTTCGACAGTCTGTGATTGATTGTACCCATGGCAGATCCATGATTAAAAAACCTTGGGTCAGGGTAGAGCAAACAGTCAGAGCAGGATGAGATTTAGTAATCTCTGGTCACAGTACTTGTGACCCACCCCCGGACTTCAATATGATAACCAAGTCTATCCTGTCTCCTTTGGCGTCTATTAAGTTATCATTCTAGGCATTTGGCCAAACATATAACAGTAACCTCACAAACACATAAAAAGCTGCTTAGAATAGCACAGTTAACACAATAATAGCGATTACAGTATACTCTGTGGTTACAAAATATGGTAGTACATTGGTGGGGTTTTATCATCAACCACGCACGCACGCACACGCACACACACACACACACACACACATTCACACACAGACACACACACACACACACAAACACACACACCCAGGGTGAAAGAGAGCTCGGGTTTTTTCATGCAAGCCATCTTTCTTCTCCTGCCTCAGCTCAAAAGCCCCTACCCCCAATTCTTCAGTTGTTGCTATGGAAACTCCCAACCGCATAGTAGCTTAGACAAAGAGAGTAAGGGAATGTGGAAAAAAAAAATGATAACCAAGAAATGAAATGGATTATGTTTAGAAAAAAATTCACAGGTTAATTTCGACAATCTTTTTTTTTTTGGGCGACAATTATATTCTGTACAATTTAGCCACGGAACATGTCTCTTCAGCTAATGTCTGTGACATGGAGAAAGGTTTTTTTATTGTGTAGAGTTTAATAATAATCTATTCAATCAATAAAATAATGGTTAAATGTGGGGAAATCTGGTGTCTTTCAAAAGACAACTGATTGCTCAATCTTTGGAAGCCTGTTAACAATTCAAACAGCTAACTCCACAGTTGGGTATGGACAGAAGGATGAGAGATGTCTGTAGCTGAAAACTTCTTAGAATACAATGTCACTAACTAACTCCTGTAAGTAGACTATTTAGTTAAATTGGAAGGCAACAGTGCCCCCTTGCCACACTCTCTGGATTGAAAATGCAAAGTTTCAGTAACTGTGATGTGCCTTTCAGATATATATAGGAGAAACTAATCTCCAAATTAAGGCATATTAAAACCACTGGGATGTGGATGGTTGATTAGTCTTCTGTGTGCTTGTTGGTTGTTACATATCTCTAAGGTCATTTAGGAGTGCTGCTGTCTGTGATTTATGTTGACATCTGTCGGTGGTCCCTTTATTTTGTTTAATTATTAATGTTCTAACTGTTATTTTCTCTTTTTTTGTATTTAAAAAAAATATTTAATTTTACTTGTGGCGGGGTAAAACAGCATTCGATGTATTTGTGTTTAGTTTTGTCAATTGTGTCTGTACAAACCCAATAACACATGTTTAAAAAAAAAAGAAGTACAATGTCACTGTGCAGGGTAAATATGTCATGAATTAATCTTACTAAAGCATTGCAAACAATGTAGAAATAGTCTCAAGTAAAAGGTTTTAACATGTATGCGAGTGGAAAAACAACCACAAATCATCTCATCACAGGAAAACAAAATTATAATTCCTGATATTTGCACACATTGTATCTAAACAATACAGATGGTTCTAAACATATTGGTATTTGCTGCCTCACCAGGATCTTTGCCAAGATTCCGTCATCATTAGATTCCATGGTAACAACAGCTTTGTCAGTCTCAATTTCGCAAAGGGCATCACCCGCTGTCACTTCCTCACCTACAAAAGTGAAAGGGTACACATACATAGACTACAATTAAAAACATTTCGGCATTTTGAGAACTCAATTTAAAAACAACATTGTCAGTATTTGTAAACCAAATACTTGTTTTGATGATATACCAACAGAGAGAGGTCTGTACTACAAAGTAAAGTTTCTGGATTATTCAGGAAAAATTTTGGGTTTAAATCCGGATATGTGGTATAGCTCGGTTGGTAGAGTGGCCGTGCCAGCAACTTGAGGTTTGCAGGTTCCATTCCCGCTTCCGCCATCCTAGTCAGTGCCGTTGTGTCCTTGAGCAAGACACTTTACCCACCTGCTCCCAGTGCCCCCCACACGGGTTTAAATGTAACATAGATATTGGGTTTCACTATGTAAAGCGCTTTGAGTCAATAGAGAAAAGCGCTATATAAATATAATTCACTTCACTTCACTTCTGCGAAGTTCATTAACTCTGTGCCGCGGATAACTTGCGAGGGCGCAGACCACAGAACACTTTTCCACTTTGCATCAGTCCATCTAAGATGAGGTCGGGCCCAGCGAAGCCAGCGGCGTTCCTGGATGTTGTTGATAAATGGCTTTCGCTTTGCATAGTAGAGTTTTAACTTGCACTTGCAGATGTAGCGACCAACCGTAGTTACTGACAGTGGTTTCTGAGCACATGTGGTGATATCCTTTACACACTGAAGTCGGTTTTTGATGCAGTACCGCCTGAGGGTTCAAAGGTCTGTAATATCATCGCTTACGTGCAGTAATTTCTCCAGATTCTCTAAACCAGTAGTATATTCAGCTGAATATGGGTTGAAAATGATTTCCAAATCATTGTATTTTGTTTATATTTACATCTAACACAATTTCCCAAATCATATGGAAACAGGGTTTTGTACATTCCTCCATAAAATAGACAACAACTTTGATACATTTGTATATGACTTATTTATCTGTACAGCAAATATGGGCAGCTACATCAACAATACAGAAGAAAAAAAAACACATATTTAAATACAATGAAAATTAAGCGATTTTTTATAACTGATTACCGTATTTTTCGGACTATAAGTCAAAGTTTTTTTCATAGTTTGGCCAGGGGTGCGACTTATACTCAGGAGCGACTTATGTGTGAAATTATTAACACATTACCGTAAAATATTAAATAATATTATGTAGCTCATTCACGTAAGAGATTAGAGTTATAAGATTTCATGAGATTTATCGATTAGGAGTGACAGATTTTTTGGTAAACGTATAGCATGTTCTATGTTATTTGAATGACTCTTACCCTAATATGTTACGTTAACATAGCAGGCACCTTCTCAGTTGGTTATTTATGCGTCATATAAGGTACACTTATTCAGCCTGTTGTTCACTATTCTTTATTTATTTTAAATTGCCTTTCAAATGTCTATTCTTGGTGTTGCGTTTTATCAAATAAAATTCCTCAAAAATGCGACTTATACTCCAGTGCGACTTATATATGTTTTTTCCCTTCTTTATTATGCATTTTCGGCAGGTGCGACTTATACTCCGAAAAATACGGTAAATTACAAATGAGAACCGCAATTAATTCGAAAATTTTTGTTTTGACACCGCTAGTTAAAATATATATCCTCTGAAAACATGCCTTATAACACCCATAAACTGGAGGATACATTTTTAATTAGGATACAAGAAGCAACATTGGTGGAAATCCACACATGTAAGCTTCATCACAAAACTTGGCCAAATCTTTGTAGGTAGATATTCGGCATACATATATTTAGTATGTTTTGTATTGAAATAGGGCAGCACGGTGGTAGAGGGGTTAGTGCGTCTGCCTCGCAATACGAAGGTCCTGAGTAGTCAGGGGTCAATCCCGGGCTCGGGATCGTTCTGTGTGGAGTTTGCATGTCCTCCCCGTGACTGCGTGGGTTCCCTCCGGGTACTCCGGCTTCCTCCCACTTCCAAAGACATGCACCTGGGGATAGGTTGATTGGCAACACTAAATGGTCCCTAGTGTGTGAATGTGAGTGTGAATGTTGTCTGTCTATCTGTGTTGGCCCTGCGATGAGGTGACGACTTGTCCAGGGTGTACGCCGCCTTCCGCCCGATTGTAGCTGAGATAGGCACCAGCGCCCCCCGCCACCCCAAAGGGAATAAGCGGTAAAAAAATGGATGGATGGATGTATTGAAATAGTTTACTTTGTGATGTCTTTTGTAATTGTGGTCGGGATGTTTTTTGCCTGAGATAAAGTCTGGGTGATCATAGCTCTTTTAATAAATGTAGTGCAAAATTTGACCTGTAGGGGACAGCAATTCTACACCCTAGGTTTAATTGTGATGAGTTACATACCATTATATTGTATGCAATGATTGATGTACTGTAGATGTTGTTTAATTTGCTTATGTGGAAAAAAATCTAGATGTGTGAATGTTTAACACCAATCTTTCTATTATAAATAATGTAAAATACACAATGGACATTATATAAAATGCACAATGGACACTATACTTGTGTAATGTTTATATTTTCAGTCCTATGATCTTAAATGAAAAAGAAAACAAAAAAATTAAAAATGAGGAAGAAAAATTATTCAAAAGAAGAAACATCATTCCCAACAAAACTTAGGGAGCTTCTGTTTCTTCATACCGTTAACAAGCTGCACACGCTGGAATCGAGTAGCGAGGGCAGAATAATGGATATTTAACCTGGGGAGGCACTTTCTGATGAAACATTTTCATGTCCGGCCCCCCGAGCCTCTGGGCTTTTGAAACTGCTGTCCCTCTTCATTATGTAGTTGAAAAGCCCTGCTTCAGATACAATAAAAATAAGATGACTCCATTCAACATTTTGAATAGATGGTATTTTACACCTCTCAGTTGTTTAAAATGGGTACAGTAGATAACAAGTTATGTATGAAGTGTTAGGCAGCTGAAGGAACTGTAATTAATTTTTAAGGGCAATGTCATAAAATAAGAGTTATGGTCTGTTGTGAGAATTGTCTTGTTTGTCCATCCTAGGCCACCGTAGGTCATGTTAGGTGTTTGCGACACAAGAGTGACACCCAACTCTACATGCCCCTAAAGCTGACCAACACGCCGGACTGTGGTCAGTTGGAAGCGTGTCTTAATGAAATTAAACAATGGATGTCCGCTAACTTTTTGCAACTTAATGCCAAAAAAACGGAAATGCTGATTATCGGTCCTGCTAGACACCGACCTCTATTTAATAATACAACTTTAACATTTGACAACCAAATAATAAAACAAGGTGACTCTGTAAAAAATCTGGGTATTATCTTCGACCCAACTCTCTCCTTTGAGTCACACATTAAAAGCGTTACTAAAACGGCCTTCTTTCATCTCCGTAATATCGCTAAAATTCGCTCCATTTTGTCCACTAAAGACGCCGAGATCATTATCCATGCGTTTGTTACGTCTCTTCTCGATTACTGTAACGTATTATTTTCGGGTCTCCCCATGTCTAGCATTAAAAGATTACAGTTGGTACAAAATGCGGCTGCTAGACTTTTGACAAGAACAAGAAAGTTTGATCACATTACGCCTGTACTGGCTCACCTGCACTGGCTTCCTGTGCACTTAAGATGTGACTTTAAGGTTTTACTACTTACGTATAAAATACTACACGGCCTAGCTCCAGCCTATCTTGCCAATTGTACTGTACCATATGTCCCGGCAAGAAATCTGCGTTCAAAAGACTCCGGCTTATTAGTGATTCCTAGAGCCCAAAAAAAGTCTGCGGGCTATAGAGCGTTTTCCGTTCGGGCTCCAGTACTCTGGAATGCCCTCCCGGTAACAGTTCGAGATGCTACCTCAGTAGAAGCATTTAAGTCTCACCTTAAAACTCATTTGTATACTCTAGCCTTTAAATAGACTCCCTTTTTAGACCAGTTGATCTGCCGCTTCTTTTCTTTCTCCTATGTCCCCCCCTCCCTTGTGGAGGGGGTCCGGTCCGATGACCATGGATGAAGTACTGGCTGTCCAGAGTCGAGACCCAGGATGGACCGCTCGTCGGGACCCAGGATGGACCGCTCGCCTGTATCGGTTGGGGACATCTCTACGCTGCTGATCCGCCTCCGCTTGAGATGGTCTCCTGTGGACGGGACTCTCGCTGCTGTCTTGGATCCGCTTGAACTGAACTCTCGCGGCTGTGTTGGAGCCACTATGGATTGAACTTTCACAGTATCATGTTAGACCCGCTCCACATCCATTGCTTTCGGTCCCCTAGAGGGGGGGGGTTGCCCACATCTGAGGTCCTCTCCAAGGTTTCTCATAGTCAGCATTGTCACTGGCGTCCCACTGGATGTGAATTCTCCCTGCCCACTGGGTGTGAGTTTTCCTTGCCCTTTTGTGGGTTCTTCCGAGGATGTCGTAGTCGTAATGATTTGTGCAGTCCTTTGAGACATTTGTGATTTGGGGCTATATAAATAAACATTGATTGATTGATTGAAGAGTTGCTAGTAGTTAATGAGTGTTGAACTAAAGAAGACTGAAATAAATGAGTCTTGTATGAAACAAGTTCGGCTTCCTCTTTAACATGAATTGGTGTCACAGTTAAAGACTGCATGCCTAGAGTGACCAAATAATTCAATCAATCAATCAATCAATCAATGTTTACTTATATAGCCCTAAATCAATAGTGTCTCAAAGGGCTGCACAAACTACCACGACATCCTCGGTAGGAAAACTCACACCCAGTGGGACATTGGTGACAATAATGACCCAGTGGGACGTCGGTGACAATGATGACTATGAGAACCTTAGAGAGGAGGAAAGCAATGGATGTCGAGCGGATCTAACATGATACTGAAAGTTCAATCCACAATGGATACAACACAGTCGCGAGAGTCCAGTCCAAAGAGGATCCAAGACACAGCAGCGAGAGTCCCGTTCACAGCGGAGCCAGCAGGAAACCATCCCAAGCGTAGGCGGACCAGCAGCGCAGAGATGTCCCCAGCCGATACACAGGCGAGCAGTACATGGCCACCGGATCGGACCGGACCCCCTCCACACGGGAGAGTGGGACATAGAAGAAAAAGAAAAGAAACGGCAGATCAACTGGTCTAAAAAGGGAGTCTATTTAAAGGCTAGAGTATACAAATGAGTTTTAAGGTGAGACTTAAATGCTTCTACTGAGGTGGCATCGCGAACTGTTACCGGGAGGGCATTCCAGAGTACTGGAGCCCGAACGGAAAATGCTCTATAGCCCGCAGACTTTTTTTGGGCTTTGGGAATCACTAATAAGCCGGAGTCCTTTGAACGCAGATTTCTTGCCGGGACATATGGTACAATACAATCGGCAAGATAAGATGGAGCCAGACCGTGTAGTATTTTATACGTAAGTAGTAAAACCTTAAAGTCACATCTTAAGTGCACAGGAAGCCAGTGCAGGTGAGCCAGTACAGGCGTAATGTGATCAAACTTTCTTGTTCTTGTCAAAAGTCTAGCAGCCGCATTTTGTACCAACTGTAATCTTTTAATGCTAGACATGGGGAGACCCGAAAATAATACGTTACAGTAGTCGAGGCGAGACGTAACAAACGCATGGATAATGATCTCAGCGTCTTTAGTGGACAGAATGGAGCGAATTTTAGCGATATTACGGAGATGAAAGAAGGCCGTTTTAGTAACGCTTTTAATGTGTGCCTCAAAGGAGAGAGTTGGGTCGAATATAACACCCAGATTCTTTACCGTGTCGCCTTGTTTAATTGTTTGGTTGTCAAATGTTAGAGTTGTATTATTAAATAGAGTTCGGTGTCTAGCAGGACCGATAATCAGCATTTCCGTTTTTTTGGCGTTGAGTTGCAAAAAGTTAGCGGACATCCATTGTTTAATTTCATTAAGACATGCCTCCAGCTGACTACAATCCGGCGTGTTGGTCAGCTTTAGGGGCATGTAGAGTTGGGTGTCATCAGCATAACAGTGAAAGCTAATACCGTATTTGCGTATGATGTCACCTAGCGGCAGCATGTAGATGCTGAAGAGTGCAGGGCCAAGGACCGAACCCTGGGGAACTCCACACGTTACCTTAACGTAGTCCGAGGTCACATTGTTATGGGAGACACACTGCATCCTATCAGTAAGATAAGAGTTAAACCAAGACAGGGCTAAGTCTGACATACCAATTCGTGTTTTGATACGTTCTAATAAAATGTTATGATCGACGGTATCGAAAGCAGCGCTAAGATCGAGGAGCAGCAACATTGATGACGCATCAGAATCCATCGTTAGCAATAGATCATTAGTCATTTTTGCGAGGGCTGTCTCCGTGGAGTGATTTGCCCTGAAACCGGATTGAAAGGTTTCACATAGATTGTTAGACGCTAAGTGTTCATTTAACTGCTCCGCAACAATTTTTTCGAGGATTTTTGAAATAAAGGGAAGGTGAGACACCGGTCGGTAATTTACCATGAGGTCAGGATCGAGGTTAGGTCTTTTAAGAAGAGGATGAATAACCGCTTTTTTGAATGCTAGGGGAACAGTGCCCGAGGAGAGTGATAAGTTTATAATATTTAGCACTGATGGACCTAATAATACAAAGAGCTCCTTGATCAGTTTCCCAGGAAGAGGGTCAAGTAAACATGTTGTCTGTTTTATTCCATTTACACGTTGTAACAATTCCTCTAATGTTATTTCCTCAAAACGAGAGAAAGTATTTTGGAGGGTAGTATCCGCCGTATATACAATCGTGTCAGTGTTAATAGAACCGCCGCCATTTAGTTGCAAAGTTTGGGCCTCCAGAGCCGTTTCATTCTGCCAACTTGAGCCAGTGCTTTTCACGGTTTCGAAACAGGCCTTAGAAGACCTCTTTGACCCAGTTTAAAAGCCGCAGCAAAAGAAAAGAAACACACAGACAGACGTAGCAATGTATCGATGATAGCATTTTCATTTACCGTTAGATTGTTGACTTACTATCGGCAAAATCCTAAAATTGTTTAAACATTTTAATGCCTCTGGACATGGTTTTTAATGTTTTTAATACCATTTAGGGCCTTAATTTTCACAGAATCCATTTAATGATTTTTAGTGCCCTGCAGAAAACCTGTAGTTACCATTAGTGGTTTAACAGAACATTTATATATGTTTTAAAATATCCACATATTTTACAAAATCACTAATTATATTAAACAGAAATTGTCGGCCGTAGGAATTATTCTGCTGTTCATTGCTGTCACTCACCACTGTCCCGTGCACACTCACACACACAAATGGTAAATGGGTTGTACTTGTAGAGTGCTTTCTACCCCTTTTTAGGGAGCGCAAAGCGCTTTGACAGTATTTCCACATTCGCCCATTCACACACACATTCACACACTGACGGTGGGAGCTGCCATGCAAGGCGCTCACCAGGAGCAAGGGTGAAGTGTCTTGCCCAAGGACACAACGGACGTGACTAGGATGGTAGAAGGTGGGGATTGAACCAGTAACCCTCAGATTGCTGGCACAGCCACTCTACCAACTTCGCCCCCACAAACCACAAAAGCGGTTCCAGAGAAGTAATTAACAATTGGCAGTCATGTTGTTGCTACAATCGGTTATACATTTAATGATTGCAACATTGGTATCTACAACTTGCCAAATCGCTATTATTAGCTGTCAACAAACATAAATCTGTGTGTGTTGCATGGGGCCTAGTTACGTGCTCGAAGTCTGAACAGGGCAGCCCCATAAAGGTTGCCAAAGGCGCCTTTATAATCCCTACAAATGTTTTTTTTTTTACCTTAATGGATGTTATGATTATTAACTTAGGGGAGCGCTCCACACTGTGTATTGACATAACTAGGGATCTGCAAGCTGCCTGTCAACCAAGGGACCAAAATTGAATAAAGTATCAGCCAGATGGGATCAAATTTTGTGATCGGCATTTAATGACATTAATATGCAATAAGCAATCACGCAATTTTTTACTAAAATCTACTGATGCTAATCACCTCTTCTCTAAGAATAAGCAATGGTTACAAAGCAATGAAAGCATGTATGTTACCTATGTATATGTACATAAGAAATAATGTCAGGATAGACAAAATAATAAGGGTAAATTACATATTAAGTAAAAAAATAAACTCTGAGCCAAAGTTTATGATGCACACCAGCTATTATTAAATATTTATTATCAGCATTGATATCACACACATCATATTTTAAAACCCCATGCTTTTTCAGTCATACCAAGTACACTAGGGGCCAGATTGTTTTCTTTCTTGTCAGTGAGAATTCATCCTTCACTTTCTCACACAAGCACACAAGTACAACTCACCCTAAGCACATGGAAACATAGCAATGCAACCAATCGGAACTCGTCTGGTTGCCACGTGACAGATGAGAGTGCGAATGCAGTGCTGGGATGAGCAGTAATGAATAGTGACTGCTGCGTTTGCTTGAGCCAATTAACCACCAGAGGTCCATCGGTGTAACAGTGCAAGCTCATCTTGGCTTACAGAGTAATGTGTTGCCATCGACAAAATTATCAGCGCTTACTGCTGTCCATTCTCACTGAGTAAATTTGAGGCATTTAGATACATTTACGAGTTGGCGATTTTGTGGCACTAATGACTGAACTGGAAGTAATATACACATTTAAGGTAGATAATAATTACAACAAAAAATAGCTGTAAGTGTATTATTGTACCTTCTTTCTTTAACCATTTGACAATGTTTCCCTCCTCCATGGTTGGCGACAAAGCTGGCATTTCAACTTTGACTGGCGTGACACCTACAGGAAAATAACAGAATAATATTAGCCATAGAGATAACAGCATTTGAATTACAAAGGTCACAAAACAGCTAACCCATATATATTTTCCTGAAAATATCTGGTCAGAAAGTTAGATTATAATTTGCCCTATGAAAAAAAAAATAGTACAATAAACGCAGTTGATTGTAGAAAAGGTGGTTTCCGTGTGGTTTGGCTTTTTCAACCCCAACAGCAAAGCGGATGAAGCATAACAGTAAAAGTAGAATGCTGGCCAGCCATGTCTGATATGTAAATCCTGATCGTGGAAGACACAAGACCAAAAGACACTCATATTCTACTTGCCTTTGGGACACAGTACCAAGTCAGTAGTCACTCAGAGGGGTCATATAGTTCCACTGTCTTGCAGCACTGAGCAAGACTCAGTCTGAACGCTGACACAGAAAAGTCTGCAACTGAGGCGAAGAGGACTGCCTTGACTGCAGAAATATGTCTAATGGTTGTTTAGGAACAGAATACTCTTGCTTTGTTTGCTCTAAATACTTTTAAATGGAGGACGCTCTTTTTCATTTAATAGATAACAGAGTGTGATTGTGTTAGAATTTGGAGGAGCCAAACCACTACAGACTGTAGACTAGAGCTGCATGATTTTGAGGAAAAAAACAGGTAAAATGTGATTTGATTTGTGATTTTTAGATTATTTTCATTTAAATGCATAAAACCGCTCGAGTGAAAGAAGTCACGTTGCTTCTAGACTGTCAATCAACATAAAATATTATTGTCCAATGTTGCCACACATTAGAACAAATCCATGTTTGCTTACACCCACCTTGCCGCTTGTTGTACTCTAATCGTCGTCCACCCGTTTTGAACTAAGTTGATAGGCCTCATACTGGAGAAGTTCCTTCAGTCATGTTACAATGTCACCATTAAAACGTTTTTCAGTTACTGTACATTAATACAACACAATTGGTGTTTGTTATTAGCACACTGACACAGAGCTATTTCCGTAACCACTTGAGGCTCAACAAATCTACTTCAATTGAAAGATAACAGGTGGATTGATATTTGTAGTAATGAAAACCTCCATGTCGATTCAGTGACGATTAAATGTGCAGCCCTACTGTCGACTTGCTGCGTACTCTATAAAGAAAACTTTTTTTGCATTGTTTTGTGCACGTTTCAGGTTATAATTATTGAAGTCACGGTCAACAATGCATTGCATTGAAGTGTAGTTGACACTGAGTGTTAAGTATTTATCACTTGTACACTAAAATTCAAATGTGCATTGAAAAAAAAACAGCAGCAGTTTGGCATGTTGAGTGATGTTGTAACTATATGTATTCCCCTAGGAGAGAAGAATATTTGTTACCAGGTTAGAACATGGAGATTTTTTAATCTAAATATTAAGCTAACTATATTAATACTTCTATGATAATGGTTTAGGGGCTTCACGGTGACAGAGGGGTTAGTGCGTCTGCCTCACAATACGAAGTTCCTGCAGTCCTGGGTTCAAATCCAGGCTCGGGAACTTTCTGTGTGGAGTTTGCATGTTCTCCCCGTGAATGCGTGGGTTCCCTCCGGGTACTCCGGCTTCCTCCCACTTCCAAAGACATGCACCTGGGGATAGGTTGATTGGCAACACTAAATTTGGCCCTAGTGTGTGAATGTGAGTGTGAATGTTGTCTGTCTATCTGTGTTGGCCCTGTGATGAGGTGGCGACTTGTCCAGGGTGTACCCCGCCTTCCGCCCGATTGTAGCTGAGATAGGCGCCAGCACCCCCCATGACCCCAAAAGGGAATAAGCGGTTGAAAATGGATGGATGGATGATAATGGTTTAGTGTATTGTGAACATTCTTAACAATGGTACATTTTTACACTTCCAAAACTCAACTCTTGCTAAAAAGGAGTACGAAAAAGAAAATGTTACTAAATTCTACCTCTTCTCCATATCTCATTAAATGCTGCTGGTTTGTTCATTTGCTGTGTTTAAAATTAACAAGGTTACAATTTTTTTTATGAATGATATATCATAGAATTTATACAGCTTGTACTGTGTGCATTTTTAAGTGAATGTATAAAATCAATAAACAAAGGTGTAGAAGTTGACAGAAACATTGACTGGTAATAAGCACAGGATATATATAATGTTGAGTAATGTGTTAATCAAATAATGTAACATTAAAGAGAAAATAGAATGTATGGGGTAAAACTGACGGACACTGTATAATGATGGAACATATTAAATAAAATAGATGATAGATAATCCTTTATTAAATTATAATACAATATAACATTCAGGATAGTGATGTTAGACAGTAGTTACTCTAAAAGCAGCATATGGTTCAGTGATAATTACGCGGACCAAAAATACCTAAAACTTGGACTACTGCTCATTGTCTGCCAACAAAATATAAACCCCAATCTTGTCTTCTATAGAGAAAAATACCTTCTTACATGTGGGTCAATGTGACATATAATTCTTAGGGCTACAATGATTTATCGATTGGATTGATTCGGAAAAAATAAAGATTTTTCTTTTGCTTCAATTATCCCTTTTGTCAGTTTTTTTGTGTCTGGGCCTCATGGTTCTCAAGATGCATAAAGGAAGGCAGGAATGTGACGTGCAGGCAAACTACCTTTTTATTCACAATAAGTGAGGGAAAAACACAAAAAAGCAGATGTGCCGATGGCACGGGAAACTGGGGCAAAGCTTAACACAAGAACGAACAAAAGGCTAGATAGTAACAAGTAGTAGTAACCAAACACAACCTGTCATATGAAGCGAGCCAGACTGCCAGACATAGTGTGGGTGAGGCACGAATAAGTACCTCTCTGCTTCATGACCAGTAGCAGGTGAGCGTCCCGACCATTAATCGGATTCAGGCGAAAAAATCGGCACCCATGGCAACTAAGAAAACTAGGAAAGATACTGAAACAAAAATAGACAACAACTCAGGACAAACAAAACTAAACATAACATGACCCAGGCAACGGATCATGACAGTACCCCCCGAATGAACGCATTCCAGACGTCCCAAACAAAAATAAGTCCATAGTCATGGGAGGGTGGAGGGAGGACATGGTGGCGGGTCGCCAAGCTAAGTGTCCCCGAAGCCACCGGGGACAAGTCAAGTGGCGGCAGCAAGTTGAACGCCACTGCACCTGGCGAGGCGGGCGACCACGAAATGGCCATATTTGTGGCCGGTGAGGATGCAGAAGTGAGCAGCACACCAGCAGCTGTAAACGTTCCTGGCTGGGTCCTGGAATTGATGCTGATGGCACCTAGAGCATCCTTGAACTGGCCACATACTTGACCGACGAGGAGGTAGACGTGAGCGAGAATAAATCCTCAGCAGCCTTAATGGTCCACGCCCAAGTCCTGGGCATGGCTGCTTATGGCCTGGGGTGCGTCCACGGACTGGCCACCTTCGAGGCTGACGAGGAGGGCGGACGTGAGTGCCGCCAGGCTATCAGCAGCTGACGAGTCTTACGCCAAAGTCCTGTTACGTCTGGGTCGCATGGTTACCAAGATCGTGTGCCCAAGATGCAGAAAGGATGGCAGGCAAGACGTCTATTTATTCACAATGAGCGTTAGCAAAAACACAAAAAGGCAGGCGTGCTGATGGCACAGAAAAATGCTGCAAAGCTTAACACATGAACGTGCAAGAGGCTTGCAACAAGTAGGAGTAACCAAACGCAAACTGTCGCATAAAGCGAGCAAGACTGCCAGAAAGACTGTGGCGTGAGGCAGGAATGACTAGGTCTCTAATTAGTGAAGAAAATCAGCACCCATGGCAACTAAGAAAACGGACAATGGTGCTGAAACAGAAATAGACAACAACTACGGATATACAAAACTAAACATAACCCGGGTAACGGATCATGATAAGTTTAACACATACTGTATGTATAAAATATAGACCACATTGAGTGCCCAGGACTTAATATACACAGATATTGTTTCAGCATGACTACTTTGTACAGAGCTTGCATGAGAGTGGCATTGCCAAGTGCTACGAGTCGTGCTGTGGATGCGTCGTGTGTGTGTATATGTGTGTGTGTGTGTGTTGGGAACAGCAGAGTGTCGATAGATAGGATGGCTCAAAAAACAACAACGGAGAAAACAAAAAGAACACTGGACCCAAATAAAACAACAGATGATTTCAAAGGTTTTTCAAATTGAATAAGACAGACAACATGGTGAAAAGTTTTACCCTATAAAACAGAGCTGGAATTTTGATCGACGATGCAACACCAGAAAAGTACTAGTACTCTCCAAGTACTTATATGGACAGTACCGAGCTAAAGCTTTGTGTACACTCTTGTGTCACGTAACTTGCGCAAAGCACTTTTATTTAAAAAAAAAAAAAAAAAACTACAATGAAAACACAGCTAATTTTACCGTGTTTGCACGTAACAGTGACTTCTTATCTTAAAAAAACTCACTTGACTGTATTCAAATTCGTAAAGTTCTTAAAAGTTATGTTTTACGCCCAAATATGAACCGCACACTACAAAATATACATCTAAGGCAGCTTCTGGCACATTCATGTTGTGTATTATTTTTATTTTGGAGTGGCATAGTTGAATACCGATGTATGTGCTCTAATGCATTATTATATTTTATCAAAACATATTTTTGTTTAGTTTGGGTCTTTATTAATTCCTTATGTATTTATTATCTGGTTTGAGGCAACACTCAGTTTTTTGAGCCAGTTTAACATATTTTTAACCAATATATTTTTAGCACGGTGGAGGAGGGGTTAGTGCATCTGCCTCACAATATGAAGATCCTGTGTAGTCCTGGGTTCAATCCCGGGCTAGGGATCTTTCTGTGTGGAGTTTGCATGTTCTCCCCGTGACTGCGTAGGATCCCTCCGGGTACTCCGGCTTCCTTCCACCTCCAAAACATGCACCTGGGGATAGGTTGATTGGCAACACTAAATCGACCCTAGTGTATGAATGTTGTCTGTCTATCTGTGTTGGCCCTGTGATGCAGTGGCGACTTGTCCAGGGTGTATGACGCCTCCCGTCTGAATGCGGCTGAGACAGGCTCCAGCACCCCCCCCTTCCCCCCGCGACCCTGACCGGGACAAGCGGTAGAAAGTGCGTGATAAAGACGACTCAGAAGATCATCGGCCGCCCTCTCCCTTCTCTGATGGACATCTCCACCTCCCGCTGCCTCAACAGAGCCAGTGCCATCATCAAGGACAGCACCCACCATGGCTCTGACCTGTTCCACCTGCTGCCCTCTGGGAAGCGCTACAGGTGCATTAAAACCAAGACAAACAGGCTAAAGAACAGCTTCTTCCCCAGGGCCATAACCACCCTGAACGGACTGCCCCATTGACCCTCATAACTGCCTTCTCTTCGGTGCAATAACCCATTCCACCAACCATCCTGTTTTTTTCATGTAGATATTCATGTATATATTCATTTCACCCACTATATAGAGTGTACATTTGTACAGAGTGTATAGTGTACATTTGAACAGAGTGTATACGGTTTACATTTGCACAGCGTCTACAGCAGGGGTGCCCATTACGTGGATCGCGAGCTACCAGTCGACCGCGGGGGGTGTGTCAGTCGATCTCCAGCCAGGCTTTTAAAAAAAATAGACCTAAAAATGAGTGATCATCAATCTTCACCAAGACGTCACTTAAATGACATTCACGGTACCGGAGGGTCTTCTGAGATGACGCTGGCTGCTGCAAGATCATTATTATGAAAATATGACCGAGAGGAAGGCGAGAAACACTTTTTATTTCAACAGACTCTCACGCCGTACCTTCCGTCAAAACTCTAAAGGCCGACTGCACATTTCCTATCTTCACAATAAAAGCCCTGCTTCATGCTGCCTGCGCTAACTAAATACAGAGTCTCGGAAAACTGGCGTGCACAAGCGATCCCTCAGAAAGCTGGCGTGCACAAGTCCGAGACTCTTATTTTGTTAGCGCAGGCAGCATGAAGCAGGGCTTTTATTGTGAAGATAGGAAATGTGCAGTCGGCCTTTAGAGTTTTGACGGAAGGGACGGCGCGAAAGTCTGTTGAAATAAAAAGTGTTTCTCGCCTTCCTCTCTGTCATTTTTTCATAATAATGAACTGGCAGCAGCCAGCGTCATCTCACAAGAACCCTCGGGTGCCGTGAATGTCAATCAAGCAAGCTACGGAATTTGCCGCCAATGTTTTTCTTGTAAAGTGTATGGAAGCTGGATCAATTAGATGCCAAAAACCAACCACTTTCATGTGGTATTGTACAGAAAGGACAACTTTTTTTCTCCTCCATTTGAAAATGTGGGCGTTATCATCATTACTGTCTGATTCCAATCAATGCAAGTCATCAGAATCAGGTAATACACCAACTTATATTCTTGTCTTTGTGAAAGAAAGACATCTATATGTGTTACACATGCTTGTATTATCATTAAACACATTTAACTTGTTTACAAAAATGTCTCTTTCATAAATAAATAAATATAAATGAGGTAGATCCCCTCGAGTTGGTCAATTGAAAAGTAGCTCGCCTGCAGAAAAAGTGTGGGCACCCCTGGTCTACAGAGTGTACATTGTACAGAGAGTATAGAGCAGTGGTTCTCAAATGGGGGTACTTGAAGGTATGCCATGCCATGGTGTACGTGAGATTTTCTTAATAAAAATTCTAAAAATAGCAACAATTCCTTTATAAATATATTTATTGAATAATACTTTAACAAAATATGATGTAAGTTCATAAAGT
Source organism: Nerophis ophidion (assembly GCF_033978795.1). Lineage (NCBI taxonomy): Eukaryota > Metazoa > Chordata > Actinopteri > Syngnathiformes > Syngnathidae > Nerophis > Nerophis ophidion. Next base: position 44,742,677 of record NC_084622.1, read on the forward strand.
GTGAAAAAAAATACAACAATGCAATATTCAGAGTTGACAGCTAGATTTTTTGTGGACATGTTCCATAAATATTGATGTTAAAGATTTATTTTTTTGTGAAGAAATGTTTAGAATGAAGTTGATGAATCCAGGTGGATCTCTATTACAATCCCCAAAGAGGGCACTTTAAGTTGATGATTGCTTCTATGTGTAGAAATCTTTATTTATAATTGAATCACTTCTTTATTTTTCAACAAGTTTTTAGTTATTTTTATATCTTTTTTTCCAAATAGTTCAAGAAAGACCACTACAAATGAGCAATATTTTGCACTGTTATACAATTTAATAAATCAGAAACTGATGACATAGTGCTGTATTTTACTTCTTTATCTCTTTTTATTTTTTTTTACCAAAAATGCTTTGCTCTGATTAGGGGGTACTTGAATTTAAAAAAATGTTCACAGGGGGTACATCACTGAAAAAAAGGTTGAGAACCACTGGTATGGAGTGTACACTGTTCTCTTCCACACCTTTCTTTGCACTTCTATATTTTTATATATTTACACATTGTTTTCTTGCATGCACACATCGCACTGTATGGAATGGCCTCAATTTCGTTACCCTGCGTAATGACAATAAAGCTGATTCTGATTCTGATGGATGGAGTTTAATTTTTAACATTTTCTGCTGCTGGAGTGCCCCTGGATTTTTTTTCAATGAAAAAAAATGTGCTTTGACTCATAAAAGGTTGAAAAAAGGTTTACTGTGTTTTGGCACGTCAAAGAGCCTTGGGAATATTACATTAATGTGCTGCTGCCATCTGCTGGATTTACCACCACACTGCACTGTTACAGACAGCAGTCCTTTTGTTTTGCAATAGCAACAAAAGCCATCTTCCCGGATCACAATATTGTTTATAAATCAATCTATAAAAAAGCTGCCTCGCCCGTGCATGACTCGTTTTTGTAAATGGCCAATTAATAACCGCCATTGTTCTTGTTCTTGTTACAATCCATATTAAGCATAATCAGAGGAAAAAAAGGCAACAAAAATCGTTTCCTTAATCGCTGAATTTTACAAATATTTACAGTTTTGGTGAACCCATTCACCCATCTATTTTCTACCGCTTGTCCCTTAATCACTTTTGTAAAAAAAAATAAAAATAATAATAATAATGTGATGTCTATGGTTATTGTCACCAATCCTAAATATATACCACCCTCGTCATGATACATTTTAGGCCATTTTGAATGAGTTAATTGAAGCCGGCTAACCCTGTTCATGTGTTACCAATATTGTAAAAGTATTTCATGCAGTTTATTTAACAATGTCCTCTATACTGACTAGTTTGCTGCCGAAACATCGGGTGCTTCTACTAGATCCCGGCGTGTACTGTCACTCACCGAAGATCCTTGAAGACTGCAAGAAATGCCTGGCATGCTCCTGTAACGACTGTGCGGCCCACAACGACTTGTTAATGTTGGATAATTTGAGGCCAAATAGAATTCCTTGACGACCTAAAAGCAAAGAAGCAGCCATGTTGTCGACCTCACACAGAGAGGAGTGCCCATGGAGATGCCTGACGAAAAATGTTGAACGTTTTCAGTGCCGACTGAAATTAACTTATATTCGATAGTATTTCATTATTTTTTGATTGTTGCTTTTGTTTGGCTTTACCTTCGTTACCATCAGTCATACAATTGGACAGGCTTTAGACATGTAACCCCTTTTGAGACTCCTCACGCTACGACGTTTTAAAGGGTAAACTGTTTTGGTTACTGCCATCTGCTGGACAAAGTGCAGTAGCGTAGTCACTTGGCAAACTTGTACAATCGTACATAGGATATATATATATATATATATATATATATATATATATATATATATATATATATATATATATATATATATATATATATATATATATATATATTAGAACAGTACACGTGCATCTCGATAAATTAGAACCTGGTGCAAAAGTTATTTGATTTCAGGAAATTATTTTAGACCAAAAGACCAAATAAAGACTGCAGTTTACCGTGCTGCCCCACATTCGAGATTCATAATCCAAATGTTTGCCCGCAAGTTACAGCATAGCAATAGGCCAAATAACCACTGTACAAACCAATTAAGTTGGAAAGTTTTGTAAATCTTAAAATAAAACAGAATACAATGATTTGCAAATCCTTTTCAACCTACATTCAATTGAATACACTGCAAAGACAAGATACTTAACATTTGAACTGGAAAACTTTGTTATTTTTTTTTTTTTAATATTGGCTCATTTGGAATTTGATGTCTGCAACGTGTTTCAAAAAAGCTGGCACAAGTGGCAAATATGACTGAGGAAGTTGAGGGATGCTCATTAAACACTTATTTGGAACATCCCACAGGTGAACAGGCTAATTGGGAACAGGTGGGTGCCATGATTGGGTATAAAAGAAGCTTCCATGAAATGCTCAGTCATTCACAATTAAGGATGGGGCAAGGGTCACTACTTTGCGAACAAATGCATGAGCAAATTGTCGAAAAGTTTAAGAACAACCTTTCTCAACGAGCTATTGCATGGAATTTAGGGATTTCACCATCTACGGTCAGTAATATCATCAAAAGGTTCAGAGAATCTGGAGAAATCACTACACGTAAGCGATTATATTATGGACCTTCGATACCTCAGGCGGTACTGCATCAAAAAGCGACATCGGTGTGTAAAGGATATCACCACAAGGGCTAAGGAACACTTCAGAAAACCACTGTTAGTAACAACAGTTCGTCGCTACATCTGTTGAAACTCTACTATGCAAAGCAAAAGCCATGTATCAACAACACCCGGAAACGCTGCTGGCATTGCTGAGCCCAAGCTCATCTAAGATGGACTGACGGATAGTGGAAAAGTGTTTTGTGGTCTGACGAGTCCACATTTCAATTTTTTGGGGGGAAACTGTGGGCGTCGTGTCCTCCGGACCAAAGAGGAATAGAACCATCCGGATTGTTCTCGGCGCAAAATTCAAAAGCCAGCATCTGTAATGGTATGGGGGTGTATTAGTGCCCAAGACATTAGTAACGTACACATCTGTGAAGGTACCATTAATGCTGAAAGGTACATACAGGTTTTGGAGCAACATCCAAGCAACGTTATCATGGACGCCCCTGCTTATTTCAGCAAGACAATGCCAAGCCACGTGTTACAACAGCGTGGCTTCATAGTAAAAGAGTGTGGGTTCTTGACTGGCCTGCCTGTAGTCCAGACCTGTCTCCCATTGAAAATGTGTGGCGTATTATGAAACCTAAAATACCTCAACGGAGACTCCGGATTGTTGAACAACTTCAGCTGTGAATCAAGCAAGAATGGGAAAGAATTACACCTGAAAAGCTTTTAAAAATTGGTCTCCTCGGTTCCCAAATATTGTTAAACATCATGTAATGTATTGTCATATTTAGGACGTATTGTCATACGTATTGTCATATAGGGACGGCGTGGCGCAGTGGAATAGTGGCCGTGCGCAACCCGAGGGTCCCTGGTTCAAATCCCACCTAGTACCAACCTCGTCACGTCCGTTGTGTCCTGAGCAAGACACTTCACCCTTGCTCCTGATGGGTGCTGGTTGGCGCCCTGCATGGCAGCTCCCTCCATCAGTGTGTGAATGTGTGTGTGAATGGGTAAATGTGGAAGTAGTGTCAAAGCGCTTTGAGTACCTTGAAGGTAGAAAAACGCTATACAAGTACAACCCATTTATTTACCATTTATTTAAACGAGTGTTGTTAAAAGGAAAGGCCATGTAACACATTGGTAAAAATGCCTCCGTATAAGCGTTTTTGCAATATGTTGCTGCCATTAAATTCTAAGTTAATGATTATTTACAGTAACAAAATAAGTTTCTCAGTTCGAACATTAAAAATATTGTCTTTGCAGTATATTTAATTGAATATAAGTTGAAAATGATTTGCAAATAATGCTTTCTTTTTTTATTTACCTTTTACACAACGTGCCAACTTCACTGGTTTTTGGTTTTGTACATGGATCACTTCGCCTACAAAACTGCATTCATGTATTTTCCACTAATCCTGCTCACCGCTAGGCATCAATGCTACAGAGCCAGTTAGTACATGACTATGTTCCTTGGAAAAATTGCAGGAACGTTACACCCGGTTTCAGTTTATGCTTGCCTCACCTGCGTCAGGCACGGCAGTTACTATACTGGCATTTCAACATATTTCAAGGTAACTTAATCATGCCCAATTACTTCATCATACATGTTTGTTTTCCGCTCGCCGAGAATCGGGCTTCGCCTGTTTAGTGTTGGAGCGCGGTGACTTTGTTAACATGAAAAAATAACTTTTAATGTTTGACTGTGGATGTCGTGTGTTGATATGACAGTTTAAGTATGATTATCTAAATAGTGTGTGCACTTTTTTTTTAGTTCACATAAGATCACCAATAACCAGACATTTTCGAAAACAGTGCAATACAATAATGTTTGCAGTTTAATTTTTTGATTGGTCTTCAGATTTAAACTTTTGAGGAAACAGGAATGATGTCACCACAGCAACTACACATATTATTGTTGGTTTATGTAGGGCTCTTAAACGATTCAAATAGTTAATTGCTTTGTGTCTGTAGTTTCTTGTCGTTAGTCACAAATTAGTTTTGTAATGCTAGCAATATGGGATTAGCCAAAGTGTTGGCCTCATACAAAATTGGCTTAAAGGCCTACTGAAATGAGATTTTCTTATTTAAACGGGGATAGCAGGTCCATTCTATGTGTCATACTTGATCATTTCGCGATATTGCCATATTTTTGCTGAAAGGATTTAGTAGAGAACATCCACGATAAAGCTCGCAACTTTTGCATGCTAACAGAAAAGCCCTGCCTCTACGATGACGTCACATGTTGATGGCTCCTCACATATTCACATTGTTTTTAATGGGAGCCTCCAACAAAAAGAGCTATTCGGACCGAGAAAATGACAATTTCTCCATTAATTTGAGCGAGGATGAAAGATTCGTGTGTGAGGATATTGATAGCAACAGACTAGAAAAAAATAAAATAAAAAACGCTATTCCATTGGGACGGATTCCGATGTTTTTAGACACATTTACTAGGATAATTCTGGGAAATCCCTTATCTTTCTATTGTGTTGCTAGTGTTTTAGTGAGTTTAACAGTACCTGATAGTCGGAGGTGTGTGTCCACGGGTGTCTTGACGCGCAGTGTCTCAGGAAAGTCGACGGCAGCTTTATGGGCGGCACAAGCTCAGCTGATCTCCGGTAAGGAGCGACTTTTTACCACAATTTTCTCACCGAAACCTGCTGGTTGATATTCGGTCGGGATCCATGTTCGCGGTGATCCATAGTAAAGTTTCACCTCCGTGAATTTTAAACAAGGAATCACCGTGTGTTTGTGTGGCTAAAGGCTAAACCTTCCCAACTCCATCTTTCTACTTTGACTTCTCCAATATTAATTGAACAAATTGCAAAGGATTCAGCAACACAGATGTCCAAAATACTGTGTAATTATGCGGTTAAAGCAGACGACTTTTAGCTGTGTGTGTGTGCAGCGCTCATACTTCCTAACAGTCCGTGACGTCAAGCGTACACGTCATCATTACGCGACGTTTTCAAGAAGAAACTCCCGGGTAATTTAAAATTGCAATTTAGTAAACTAAAAAGGCCGTATTGGCATGTGTTGCAATGTTAATATTTCATCATTGATATATAAACTATCAGACTGCGCGGTGGCTAGTAGTGGCTTTCAGTAGGCCTTTAATTATACATTATGCTTTTTTAAAAAGTATAAAAAATAAAAGTATACAGAGAGTTACTCTCATTGGCCACTAGATGGTGATGCAATTGCAGCAACCATCCATCCATTTCCTACCGCTTATTCCCTTTTGGGGTGGCGGGGGGCGCTGGCGCCTATCTCAGCTACAATTGGGCGGAAGGCGGGGTACACCATGGACAAGTCGCCACCTCATCGCAGGGCCAACACAGATAGACAGACAACATTCACACTCACATTCACACACTAGGGCCAATTTAGTGTTGCCAATCAACCTATCCCCAGGTGCATGTCTTTGGAAGTGGGAGGAAGCCGGAGTACCCGGAGGGAACCCACGCTTTCACGGGGAGAACATGCAAACTCCACACAGAATGATCCCGAGCCTGGATTTGAACCCAGGACTGCAGGAACTTTGTATTGTGAGGCAGACGCACTAACCCCTCTGCCACCGTGAAGCCCTTCAATTGCAGCAACCAGACCATTGGATATGTTTATATGATATGGATTCACCGCTATTTATTGGGGCATCATAGCTCGGTTGGTAGAGTGGCCATGCCAGCAACTTGAGGGTTCCAGGTTCAATTCCTGCTTCCGCCATCCTAGTCACTGCCGTTGTGTCCTTGGGCAAGACACTTTACCCACCTGCTCCCAGTGCCACCCACACTGCTTTAATTGTAACTTAGATATTGGGTTTCACTATGTAAAGCGTTTTGAGTTACTAGAAAAAAGCGCTATATAAATATGTTTCACTTCACTTTTTTAACCATCTTAACAAAAAATGGACACAATAAATATTTTACAGACACACACACACTTCCATACATACATACATACATACACATAAAACACTTTCACACAAACAAACATACTGTTTTACACATGCTATAAGCTCGACACACAAACTCACTTAAAAAGTACAAAAAAACTTTTATAATTGTTTATGATTTTAATTTATTAACAATGACAATAAAAAAAAAATACCTGCAGTGCGCCTGTATCATCTTCACAGCTGAGAGTGTTACCGCTTTAGCAAAGCGAGTCTACCGTCTTAGTATTCTACAATATTCATAGGTCACAAAATAAAAGCTGTTGAGACCTATTTAGCAATTGTTGCTTAAAGTATGTTGGTTGTGTTGTTTCAGTAATAACTTCATTTGCAACAGTAGACTGAAATAATTTTGGTCTTGTCGAGAAAGTCACTTTCCGGAGGTTTTGAAGTTAAACTTGCTGTCAAATATTCACTTTTCTTTGTCCATTTTTGCTCGCTATTCATGGCTCAACATCAACTGAAATGCAGCAGCTTTTCTCTTAATTAATTGATTAATTAAAGTATGAAAAAACTTTGATTTTTATTCTGCTGTTTCAATTAATGGTTTCATTTGTGTAATCAATAAAAATGTATCAAACCCTGACCGTAAACTGACCAAAGTGCTCAGGACTTTAAATATTTAGACATTCTTTTCAATTAGGAGTACATCAATTGATTGATTTATCGAGTTATATTCTTAGAATTTCAAGTACAGTATATTGATCTGTGCTCGGCAAGTTGGCCTTCCGAAAGATAGATGTCGATCTGACATCAAACTAGAAAAATCGAACTAGATAAAATAAATAATTGGATTTAAGAAAGGTAGACCTTATATGAAGTTTAGCAATTTTAATGATAAGGACGTTAAACCTTAAAGACCTACTAAAACGCACTACTACCGATCACGCAGTCTGATAGTTTATATATCAATGATGAAATCGCAACACATGCCAATACGGCCTTTTTAGTTTACTAAATTGCAATTTTGAATTTCCCGCAAAGTTTCCTGTTGAAAACGTCGCGGAAGGATGACGTGTATGATGACGCGTGCGTATGATGTCTCGGGTTGTAGCGGACATTTTTTTCCAGCCCAATCCAAGCTATAAGGAGTCTGCTTTAATCGCATAATTACACAGTATTCTGGACATCTGTGTTGCTGAATCTTTTGCAATTTGTTCAATTAATAATGGAGATGTCAAAGTAGAAAGATGGAGGTGGGGAGCGGTGTATTGCGGCTGCCTTTAGCCACACAAACACAGCCGGTGTTTCCTTGTTTAAAATTCCCGAAGGTGAAGCTTTACTATGGAACAGAGCGGTCAAGCGAACATGGTTCCCGACCACATGTCAACTGGCTGGTTTCGGTGAGAAAATTGTGGTAATAAGTCGGCTCTTACCGTAGACATGAGCGGAGCTTGCGTCCTCCTGCAGCTGCTGCGTACCACTACCTCCTCCCACCGGAGACACTGGCGGTCACCACACCCGTGGCCACACCCCTCTGACTTTCAGGTACCATATCATCTCACTAAAACACTAGTAACACAATAAGCAGATAAGGGATTTTCCAGAATTATCCTAGTAAATGTGTCTAATAATATCTGAATCGCTCTCATTGCCCTCGCCTTTTTTTTCTTTTTTTTTTCTAGTCCTTCACTTTCAATATCCTCATCCACGAATCTTTCATCCTTGCTCAAATTAATGGGGAAATTGTCGCTTTCTCGGTCCGAATCGCTCTAGCTGCTGGTGGCTGATTGTAAACAATGTGAGGATGTGAGGAGCCCTCACACCGGTGACGTCACGCGCACATCGTCTGCTACTTTCGGTACAGGCAAGGCTTTTTTATTAGCGACCAAAAGTTGCAAACTTTATCGTGGATGTTCTCTACTAAATCCTTTCAGCAAAAATATGGCAATATCGCGAAATGATCAAGTATGACACATAGAATGGACCTGCTATCCCCGTTTAAATAAGAACATTTCAGTAGGCTTTTAAGTCTACTGTGGCGTCATCAAAACAAAAATGGTGGACAACTGCGTTGGTGGAGAACGGCCATAACAAACGCCTCAAGACAATATTGTAAATTACAACACTTTTGCAGCTACAGCTAAAAAAATCTAAAACAAGGACAATCAACACAAAAATATAAAGCCGCAACCCAACTTTAACAGATACTGTATGGCCATGTCGGAGAACAGATACTGTATGGCCATGTCGGAGAACAGATATTGTATGGCCATGTCGGAGAACAGATATTGTATGGCCATGTCGGAGAACAGATACTGTATGGCCATGTCGGAGAACAGATACTGTATGGCCATGTCGGAGAACAGATACTGTATGGCCATGTCGTAGAACAGATACTGTATGGCCATGTCGGAGAACAAATATTGTATGGCCATGTCGGAGAACAGATACTGTATGGCCACGTCGGAGAACAGATATTGTATGGCCATGTCGGAGAACAGATACTGTATGGCCATGTCGGAGAACAGATATTGTATGGCCATGTCGGAGAACAGATACTGTATGGCCATGTCGGAGAACAGATATTGTATGGCCATGTCGGAGAACAGATACTGTATGGCCATGTCGGAGAACAGATACTGTATGGCCATGTCGGAGAACAGATACTGTATGGCCATGTTGGAGAACAGATACTGTATGGCCATGTCGGAGAACAGATACTGTATGGCCATGTCGGAGAACAGATATTGTATGGCCATGTCGGAGAACAGATACTGTATGGCCATGTCGGAGAACAGATACTGTATGGCCATGTCGGAGAACAGATACTGTATGGCCAGGTCGGAGAACAGATACTGTATGGCCATGTCGGAGAACAGATTTTGTATGGCCATGTCGGAGAACAGATACTGTATGGCCATGTCGGAGAACAGATATTGTATGGCCATGTCGGAGAACAGATATTGTATGGCCATGTCGGAGAACAGATATTGTATGGCCATGTCGGAGAACAGATATTGTATGGCCAGGTCGGAGAACAGATACTGTATGGCCATGTCCGCCAGATATTGTATGGCCATGTCGGAGAACAGATATTGTATGGCCATGTCCGCCAGATATTGTATGGCCATGTCGGAGAACAGATACTGTATGGCCATGTCGGAGAACAGATACTGTATGGCCATGTCGGAGAACAGATACTGTATGGCCATGTCCGCCAGATATTGTATGGCCATGTCGGAGAACAGATACTGTATGGCCATGTCCGCCAGATATTGTATGGCCATGTCGGAGAACAGATGTTGTATGGCCATGTCGGAGAACAGATACTGTATGGCCATGTCGGAGAACAGATACTGTATGGCCATGTCCGCCAGATATTGTATGTCCATGTCGGAGAACAGATACTGTATGGCCATGTCCGCCAGATATTGTATGGCCATGTCGGAGAACAGATATTGTATGGCCATGTCCGCCAGATATTGTATGGCCATGTCCGCCAGATATTGTATGGCCATGTCCGCCAGATATTGTATGTCCATGTCGGAGAACAGATATTGTATGGCCATGTCCGCCAGATATTGTATGGCCATGTCGGAGAACAGATACTGTATGGCCATGTCGGAGAACAGATACTGTATGGCCATGTCGGAGAACAGACACTGTATGGCCATGTCGGAGAACAGATATTGTATGGCCATGTCGGAGAACAGATACTGTATGGCCATGTCGGAGAACAGATATTGTATGGCCATGTCGGAGAACAGATACTGTATGGCCATGTCGGAGAACAGATATTGTATGGCCATGTCGGAGAACAGATACTGTATGGCCATATCGGAGAACAGATACTGTATGGCCATGTCGGAGAACAGATATTGTATGGCCATGTCGGAGAACAGATATTGTATGGCCATGTCGGAGAACAGATACTGTATGGCCAGGTCGGAGAACAGATATTGTATGGCCATGTCGGAGAACAGATATTGTATGGCCATGTCGGAGAACAGATACTGTATGGCCATGTCGGAGAACAGATATTGTATGGCCATATCGGAGAACAGATACTGTATGGCCATGTCGGAGAACAGATATTGTATGGCCATGTCGGAGAACAGATATTGTATGGCCATGTTGGAGAACAGATACTGTATGGCCAGGTCGGAGAACAGATATTGTATGGCCATGTCGGAGAACAGATATTGTATGGCCATGTCGGAGAACAGATACTGTATGGCCATGTCGGAGAACAGATATTGTATGGCCATGTCGGAGAACAGATACTGTATGGCCATGTCGGAGAACAGATACTGTATGGCCATGTCGGAGAACAGATACTGTATGGCCATGTCGGAGAACAGATGTTGTATGGCCATGTCGGAGAACAGATATTGTATGGCCATGTCGGAGAACAGATATTGTATGGCCATGTCGGAGAACAGATACTGTATGGCCATGTCGGAGAACAGATATTGTATGGCCATGTCGGAGAACAGATACTGTATGGCCATGTCGGAGAACAGATATTGTATGGCCATGTCGGAGAACAGATACTGTATGGCCATGTCGGAGAACAGATACTGTATGGCCATGTCGGAGAACAGATATTGTATGGCCATGTCGGAGAACAGATATTGTATGGCCATGTCGGAGAACAGATACTGTATGGCCATGTCGGAGAACAGATATTGTATGGCCATGTCGGAGAACAGATATTGTATGGCCATGTCGGAGAACAGATACTGTATGGCCATGTCGGAGAACAGATACTGTATGGCCATGTCGGAGAACAGATACTGTATGGCCATGTCGGAGAACAGATACTGTATGGCCAGGTCGGAGAACAGATATTGTATGGCCATGTCGGAGAACAGATATTGTATGGCCATGTCGGAGAACAGATACTGTATGGCCATGTCGGAGAACAGATACTGTATGGCCATGTCGGAGAACAGATATTGTATGGCCATGTCGGAGAACAGATACTGTATGGCCATGTCGGAGAACAGATACTGTATGGCCATGTCGGAGAACAGATACTGTATGGCCATGTCGGAGAACAGATATTGTATGGCCATGTCGGAGAACAGATACTGTATGGCCATGTCGGAGAACAGATATTGTATGGCCATGTCGGAGAACAGATACTGTATGGCCATGTCGGAGAACAGATACTGTATGGCCATATCGGAGAACAGATATTGTATGGCCATGTCGGAGAACAGATACTGTATGGCCATATCGGAGAACAGATACTGTATGGCCATGTCGGAGAACAGATATTGTATGGCCATGTCGGAGAACAGATATTGTATGGCCATGTCGGAGAACAGATACTGTATGGCCATGTCGGAGAACAGATATTGTATGGCCATGTCGGAGAACAGATACTGTATGGCCATGTCGGAGAACAGATACTGTATGGCCATGTCGGAGAACAGATATTGTATGGCCATGTCGGAGAACAGATACTGTATGGCCATGTCGGAGAACAGATACTGTATGGCCATGTCGGAGAACAGATACTGTATGGCCATGTCGGAGAACAGATATTGTATGGCCATGTCGGAGAACAGATACTGTATGGCCATGTCGGAGAACAGATATTGTATGGCCATGTCGGAGAACAGATATTGTATGGCCATGTCGGAGAACAGATACTGTATGGCCATGTCGGAGAACAGATACTGTATGGCCATATCGGAGAACAGATATTGTATGGCCATGTCGGAGAACAGATACTGTATGGCCATGTCGGAGAACAGATACTGTATGGCCATGTCGGAGAACAGATATTGTATGGCCATGTCGGAGAACAGATACTGTATGGCCATGTCGGAGAACAGATACTGTATGGCCATGTCGGAGAACAGATACTGTATGGCCATGTCGGAGAACAGATATTGTATGGCCATGTCGGAGAACAGATACTGTATGGCCATGTCGGAGAACAGATATTGTATGGCCATGTCGGAGAACAGATATTGTATGGCCATGTCGGAGAACAGATACTGTATGGCCATGTCGGAGAACAGATATTGTATGGCCATGTCGGAGAACAGATACTGTATGGCCATGTCGGAGAACAGATATTGTATGGCCATGTCGGAGAACAGATACTGTATGGCCATGTCGGAGAACAGATATTGTATGGCCATGTCGGAGAACAGATACTGTATGGCCATGTCGGAGAACAGATACTGTATGGCCATGTCGGAGAACAGATATTGTATGGCCATGTCGGAGAACAGATACTGTATGGCCATGTCGGAGAACAGATACTGTATGGCCATGTCGGAGAACAGATACTGTATGGCCATGTCGGAGAACAGATATTGTATGGCCATGTCGGAGAACAGATACTGTATGGCCATGTCGGAGAACAGATATTGTATGGCCATGTCGGAGAACAGATACTGTATGGCCATGTCGGAGAACAGATACTGTATGGCCATGTCGGAGAACAGATACTGTATGGCCATATCGGAGAACAGATATTGTATGGCCATGTCGGAGAACAGATACTGTATGGCCATATCGGAGAACAGATACTGTATGGCCATGTCGGAGAACAGATATTGTATGGCCATGTCGGAGAACAGATATTGTATGGCCATGTCGGAGAACAGATACTGTATGGCCATGTCGGAGAACAGATATTGTATGGCCATGTCGGAGAACAGATACTGTATGGCCATGTCGGAGAACAGATACTGTATGGCCATGTCGGAGAACAGATATTGTATGGCCATGTCGGAGAACAGATACTGTATGGCCATGTCGGAGAACAGATACTGTATGGCCATGTCGGAGAACAGATACTGTATGGCCATGTCGGAGAACAGATATTGTATGGCCATGTCGGAGAACAGATACTGTATGGCCATGTCGGAGAACAGATATTGTATGGCCATGTCGGAGAACAGATACTGTATGGCCATGTCGGAGAACAGATACTGTATGGCCATATCGGAGAACAGATATTGTATGGCCATGTCGGAGAACAGATACTGTATGGCCATATCGGAGAACAGATACTGTATGGCCATGTCGGAGAACAGATATTGTATGGCCATGTCGGAGAACAGATATTGTATGGCCATGTCGGAGAACAGATACTGTATGGCCATGTCGGAGAACAGATACTGTATGGCCATGTCGGAGAACAGATATTGTATGGCCATGTCGGAGAACAGATATTGTATGGCCATGTCGGAGAACAGATATTGTATGGCCATGTCGGAGAACAGATACTGTATGGCCAGGTCGGAGAACAGATATTGTATGGCCATGTCGGAGAACAGATACTGTATGGCCATGTCGGAGAACAGATATTGTATGGCCATGTCGGAGAACAGATACTGTATGGCCATGTCGGAGAACAGATATTGTATGGCCATGTCGGAGAACAGATATTGTATGGCCATGTCGGAGAACAGATACTGTATGGCCATGTCGGAGAACAGATATTGTATGGCCATGTCGGAGAACAGATACTGTATGGCCATGTCGGAGAACAGATATTGTATGGCCATGTCGGAGAACAGATACTGTATGGCCATGTCGGAGAACAGATACTGTATGGCCATGTCGGAGAACAGATACTGTATGGCCATGTCGGAGAACAGATATTGTATGGCCATGTCGGAGAACAGATACTGTATGGCCATGTCGGAGAACAGATACTGTATGGCCATATCGGAGAACAGATATTGTATGGCCATGTCGGAGAACCGATACTGTATGGCCATATCGGAGAACAGATACTGTATGGCCATGTCGGAGAACAGATATTGTATGGCCATGTCGGAGAACAGATATTGTATGGCCATGTCGGAGAACAGATACTGTATGGCCATGTCGGAGAACAGATATTGTATGGCCATGTCGGAGAACAGATATTGTATGGCCATGTCGGAGAACAGATATTGTATGGCCATGTCGGAGAACAGATATTGTATGGCCATGTCGGAGAACAGATATTGTATGGCCATGTCGGAGAACAGATACTGTATGGCCAGGTCGGAGAACAGATATTGTATGGCCATGTCGGAGAACAGATACTGTATGGCCATGTCGGAGAACAGATATTGTATGGCCATGTCGGAGAACAGATACTGTATGGCCATGTCGGAGAACAGATATTGTATGGCCATGTCGGAGAACAGATATTGTATGGCCATGTCGGAGAACAGATACTGTATGGCCATGTCGGAGAACAGATATTGTATGGCCATGTCGGAGAACAGATACTGTATGGCCATGTCGGAGAACAGATATTGTATGGCCATGTCGGAGAACAGATACTGTATGGCCATGTCGGAGAACAGATACTGTATGGCCATGTCGGAGAACAGATATTGTATGGCCATGTCGGAGAACAGATATTGTATGGCCATGTCGGAGAACAGATATTGTATGGCCATGTCGGAGAACAGATATTGTATGGCCATGTCGGAGAACAGATATTGTATGGCCATGTCGGAGAACAGATACTGTATGGCCATGTCGGAGAACTTTATTTAGCAGGTAATTGTATCATTGAAATGTTGGTTACTGTACTTTTATAGAAAATTTCTTGAATAGAAGATGTCCTTTTGTTAATTTAACCTAAAGTGTTGGTTGCACTTTATTCAAATAAGATGTGAATGCATTGGCCATTAATTGTTGTGGACTTACTTGTTTGTATCAATAATTAATTTATACCTAATTCCCTTACAATAAATAACAGGACTGTCGGATACTTCACCTGCAGTGTCCGGTATCAACTGTTTATTTCACTTTTTTTTCTAAAAAAGTTACTATGTTGACTTTAACTTGCTAAATCATTTAGGGTCGTATCAGTGTAGAAAAAATGTGATTGTTCCCAAAACATAGGGGCAACCACAAATACGAAATCTGTTGTTAAAACAAATTGTTACTGCCCTATTTTCAATGCATACATGTTAAAAGGTTGATGATGTGCATGTATTATATTAACATGTATAATATTACTTACTAATAAAAACATCCATCCATCTTCTTCCGCTTATCTGAGGTCGGGTCGCGGGGGCAGCAGCCTAAGCAGGGAAGCCCAGACTTCCCTGTCCCCAGCCACTTTGTCTAGCTTTTTCCGAGGTATCCCGAGGCGTTCCCAGACATAGTCTTCCCAACGTGTCCTGGGTCTTCCCCGTGGCCTCCTACTGGTTGGACGTGCCCTAAACACCTCCCTACGGAGGCGTTCGGGTGGCATCCTGACCAGATGCCCGAACCACCTCATCTGGCTCCTCTCGATGTGGAGGAGCAGCGGCTTTACTTTGAGTTCCTCCCGGATGACAGAGCTTCTCACCCTATCTCTAAGGGAGAGACCCACCACACGGCGAAGGAAACTCATTTCGGCCGCTTGTACCCGTGATCTTATCCTTTCGGTCATGACCCAAAACTCATGACCATAGGTGAGGATGGGAACGTAGATCGACCGGTAAATTGAGAGCTTTGCCTTCCGGCTCAGTTCCTTCTTCACCACAACGGATCGGTACAACATCCGCATAACTGAAGACGCCGCACCGATCCGCCTGTCGATCTCACCATCCACTCTTCCCTCACTCGTGAACAAGACTCCTAGGTACTTGAACTCCTCCACTTGGGGCAGGGTCTCCTCCCCAACCCGCAGATGGCACTCCACCCTTTTTCGGGCGAGAACCATGGACTCGGACTTGGAAGTGCTGATTCTCATTCCGGTCGCTTCAGACTCGGCTGCGAACCGATCCAGTGAGAGCTGAAGATCCCGGTCAGATGAAGCCATCAGGAACACATCATCTGCAAAAAGCAGAGACCTAATCCCGTGGCGACCAAACCGGAACCCCTCAACGCCTTGACTGCGCCTAGAAATTCTGTCCATAAAAGTTAGGAACAGAACCAGTGACAAAGGACAGCCTTGGCGGAGTCTAACAGTCACTGAAAATGTGTTCGACTTACTGCCGGCAATGCGGACCAAGCTCTGACACTGATAGTACAGGGAGCGGACCGCCACAATAAGACAGTCCGATACCCCTAAAAAAAACAATGTTCCCTAAAATACGCACTGAGGCTTTACGAAGTGCTTTAATAGATTACACGATTAATTGAACAAAATAATTCATAGATTACTGATGACAACAATTGTTGTGCGTCAAAAACAAGTAGTGCTGTTAAAGGAAATGTGTTGTATTCTGCCTACCTGCTGTTTGTTATTTTCACTCCTTCTGCTTTTTTCCTCCGCACATGTTAAAATCATCATCCAGCAGAACGGTACCACAGACTGCACCTGTCGGTGATTATCAACCCTTTATTTAACTGACAATAACAAACGATCGCAGGTTTGTACTGGCCCTTTTGACAGCTGACCCCATTCCTACTTTTTCTTCTCCAAAGTGTGGTTTATCGTTTACTACTGTCTTTTGTTTGCAGCTCATTGGTATCGCCTGGCCAGGCTTCCTCCTACAGCTCGCCACTTGCCTGGTACAAGTACTTTACCCTCAAAACCAGTGATTGCGCATAGACTTGTTGTTTATTTTTTGTTTTTGTTTTTGTGCAGTAAACTCTAAAAATACTTTACAACCAGGCATCATGTTGGGAAACATAACACATTTCCATTTACTCATTATTGCCTTAACTTTGACAGCCCTAGTTGTATTAGTTAAATAACAAATCATCACATGTGTCATTCTACCGTGTCTATTAACTTGCCGCATAATTTAGCTATCTTTGATTGATTGATTGATTGATTGATACTTTTATTAGTAGATTGCACAGTACAGTACATATTCCGTACAATTGACCACTAAATGGTAACACCCCAATAAGTTTTTCAACTTGTTTAAGTCGGTGTCCTTGTTAATCAATTCATGGTACAAATATATACTATCAACATAAAACAGTCATCACACAAGTTAATCATCATAGTATGTACATTGAATTATTTACATTATTTACAATCCGGGGGGTGGGATGAGGAGCTTTGGTTGATATCAGAACTTCAGTCATCAACAATTGCATCAACAGAGAAATGTGGACATTGAAACAGTGTAGGTCTTATTTAGTAGGATATGTACAGCCAGCAGAGAACATAGTGAGTTCACATAGCATAAGAACAAGTATATACATTAGAAGTACATTTGAGTTGTTTATAATCCGGGGAGATGGGATGTGAATGGAGGAGGGTATTAGTAAAGTGTTGAAGTTGCCTGGAGAACAGTCTTGTTGTGCTTTTACAGTCTAAGCCAATTATAAAACAAAGGCACATGATTGAGAGAATGGGATGAGATGTGCATCAATATTACAGAGTGTTTTTTTCTGTTTTAATGAAACTATAATGTAATTAGCCATCTCAATCAAGAAACCGGCATAACTGTATAATCAGTCTGTTTGCAATCATTGATCCTGAATGCATCCACTTATATAACATTGTTTGACTGCATCTTGTTCAGTCATTCAGTCAACTGCGCTTTTTAACAAGCTTTGGTTAATTATTTCGTAATTTTTGCGATTTCTTGCCACTGGGACTGTTTTGATTAATTGTGAAGGATGACACTAAGGCCAAAGCAACACAAGTCACACAGTTGGAACACAGCAGTAAGGAACAAATGGAAGAAGTTGATAAAATGAGGTGTCAATCATAATCCTACTATGCAAACAAAGTTTGCGATAGTCATGTAAAACTAAGTTAAGATTAGGCTCTATATTTGCATATGAGCACAAAACCACAATCGGCTTCTGTTATTCACTCTGATGTGATCTTGTTGGGTTTTTATTTAGGTAAATCTTGATGAAAGCACCATGCTTGGTGCTGTTGGAAGAGTGGCCGGGCCAGCAACCTGAGGGTTCCTGGTTCGATCCCCAGCTTCTACCAACCTAATCACGTCCGTTGTGTCCTTGAGCAAGACACTTCACCTTTGCTCCTGATGGGCCGTGGTTAGTGCCTTGCATGGCAACTCCTGCCATCAGTGTGTGATTGTGTGTGTGAAAGGGTGAATGTGGATTTAGTGTCAGAGCGCTTTGTGTACCTTGAAGGTAGAAAAGTATATATACAAGTATAAGCCGTAATTTACCATGGTGGCAATGGTAAACAATATAAGATTTAATACCAACTGTATTAAATTTTAAATTCCAGTCATTCAGTCATGTATATTCAGCCACAATATTCCAATTAATGGCACGTTTTTGCATACAGCCCCCAAAAAAATGTATCAAGACGTAAAAAAAAGATGTTTTATTTCAACAAACGCTTTCACATACGAGGAACAAAATATGACAATACAGAGATAAATATTACAAGTTAATTGCAAGTTGCTTATTTTTCATAGCTGCATGGTGCTTATTTGATGTTATTCGTGTTTCACTTTGAAACTGTGATCGTCATCCTTCCCATATTCGGCATCCAACCTTTATTCGGGATTATCTGATCTACAGTTATGCTACTCGTGTTTTATTGTTAGGGTACTTTGTGTAAACATAGCTTTCACTGAAGTGTCAACAAAAACGTTAAAGCCAAAGGTTTCAAATAGCCCTCATCTGTCAAGCGAATGTTGCATTACATTGTAATAACAGTATTCATTACTATACAGAAGAACGACGACACATGATACAAGGACAGTCTTATTTCTCTGACTCTCTCCAGCCTCTGGCATTCCTACCAAATTTGTAGACCAATCTGCGTCCGTCTACTCGTTCAAGGATTTCCCTCTTGTAATAATATCTGTCAGAGAAAAAGTATAGACTTATTAATGGAAAAAACATGACAGCAATTGTAACATTACCATTTCATCTCTCGATTGAATTTTAATCAGTTGAGTTATGCATGTACGGTGGTATTTTAGTTAACGCAATAAAAACAGTATTGCCTGTAAATTTATATTTATATTTTTTGGAAAACATAAGACTTTGGTGTGTCAAAACATCTTAATGTTTGGGTATACTATTTTGTAGATTTAATGAAAAATATTACTGGTTTAAAATGGAACTGGACTTTTATAGGAATTTTGCCTATCGATCACAATCAACATGAAAGAAGGACGACAGATGGATTTTTTAAATGTATTCGAAATAGTAAATCAATTCAATCGAAAGTACACTTACAATGGAGCCTACGGGAGCCGTTCAATTCTACCTTTAAAGCCCTAAAAACACATCCTACATACCTCCATTAGGGTTTTATGTACATGATGTAAGTATATATGTAATTTAGTAACAGGTACATTTATAATAACATTTAATATTTACGTATTTTTATCATTTTAGGCATATGCGGCGCATTAATTTTAAAAAGGCATCACAAAGTTAGCTTTTTTTCTTTATCACTGATTTCTGCTCACTGAAGATTTTATGAGAGCCAACAGACAATAAAACATCACTTACTGTAAAAGGTCTGCTGTCATTAAGATGCCGACTGCTGGGACGTTAATATATCCCCATTTAGATGAAAAATGTCTCATAATCCTTGCAAAGGAACGGGGTGGGGGCAGAGGGGAAAAATAACTTTCCGTGTTGTTTTCACCAGTTCCAGGTCTTAAATGGCTGCCAAAGTGTCCCACCCTGTTGGATTATACCCCCAGCCATCTACTTCTCAGGTGAGAGTCATGATTTGTGATCTACAATAAACTTACAGGGAGCAGGGAAGCGAGGAAACAGCGGACCACTTGATGATGTAAACATCGGCCCACAGGAAGTGATCATGTCACCGCTATAACTACTGTGTCTGCAATAGCACTTACGATAACAATATCACTCATACTTGGTCATTATTATTCAAGTCACAAAATGTAAATTGGGAATTGTTGTCATTTTTTGAATGGTTATTTATCAGGTTTTATAGGCGTAATAGAGGAGTTCCCATTGGCTTCACTGTAAGCAGACTTTAATATTTAAAATGCACAAAAAAAAAATCCATTCGTCGTCATGTCTTTCATAATGATTGTGAACGAAAAAGTTCAGTTTTCCCCTTAAGCACTTACATATAATCACAATAGACTCAGCAATGCATTTTTGCAATGTCTCCTGCGGTGGATGTTAAGTATTTATTACTTGTACTTATTAATATCGAATAATGAAGATAGTTACTTGTTTTCTGCAAAACAGCAGTAAAAATGATGGATGAAAAAATTATATAATTGACACTAATTATTGACAAAGACAACCTTTTTGAAAAAATACAAATATTATGTACACTTAGGGCATTGAATCGATTGCAACATGAGTTTTCAGATTATTTTAGAAGACATCTGAGCAGGCTTCATTAGCCTTAGCTAGCACAGCTTTAAACTGAGTAAATACCAACTGTATTAGCTCCTTTTAAATTCCAGTCATTCAGTCATGTATATTCAGCCACAATATTCAGCCACAATATTCCAATTAATGGCATGTTTTTGCATACAGCCTCAAAAAAATTTATCAAGACGTAAAAAAAAGATGTTTTATTTCAACAAACGCTTTCACATACGAGGAACAAAATATGACAATACAGAGATAAATATTACAAGTATATAGCCTTTTAGACAAGAACTGTCCCATCTAGGTCTCTTAGCATGACCAAATGAAGCCTGCTTCCAAGACAATCTCAACAGTCCAGTCGAGATCAGTTCAAATCAACGACCTGAGAATACAATGAATGAATGAGAATATTCATTGATCCATTGTCTTTGAATTGTCTGATGCTCAGTGGATCCGTCAGTAAAATTGTCTAACATAGAACATGTATGTATAATTAAATAGACAGTTCACATATTTAATCTTTTTTGTGATTTAGTTTTTCTGATGTGTTTATCGGTTTACCCTTCATCATGCAAATATTATACTACTTGCCAGTTCACATGTCTCCACAAAAAAAATGTAAAATATTAATGTGATGATTAGAGGTGATAAGAGACCTTCAAGGAAAGACATTGAGAATCTAAGGGAATAGTGGCTTGATTTGCTTTCACTTGTAATTTTGGAAGTTGAAGCTGTAGTGCGGAGTATATTACACCATACTACCATTGGGTAGTACACTGAGGGTTGATCAGTCATGTCAAAATATTGATAGACCAGCTCAACATTCCAAAGCACTGCTATAGTTAGTTAGCATCTACACCTATGATGACTAGCTCAGGGGAAAGTGCATCTGCAAAATATTACTAATAGGTCAAATACAATTTGCAGGAAAAAATGCTTTATTAAAGGGAGCATATTCATTGGGTCGAGCAATTATTTTATTGGAATTTACATTAGTGTATAGATAAGGATTAAGAGCAGTACAACACGAATAAAAATAGAGATTAGTCACTTTTACAACAATGATAAATTGGTATCTATATTTCTGCTGACTCAGCTGTGGAGAATAATAAAACAGTCTTTGGAGTCCCCTTCAACGTAAATTATACAACCACTGAATGTAATAGCTCACTACAACCCAACTCCTTAAAACCCACAATTTCTTATTTTTCTATTTATCATTTTGGCAGTGTTGTCATACCTCATTGCTCTGCTCAGCTTCTCGTACGTCATGCTACTGTTGTTTTTCTTCTTGCCCCATAGCTGTGCCACTTCTTCGGATTTTAGGAAGCGGAATACCCCTTCTTTCCGATCCTCCCACTTGATCAGGCCTGGGTTGCGTTCAGGGTACAGTAGAATGTCTCTGATAAATTCCCATAAGTGTGTCCCCCTTGGATCTGCAGAGCATTGCAAAAAAGTATTGTAGAAGTACATACTGTATGTATATTACTTATTGTAAAAAAATATATCCTAAAAGGACAAAAAGTATTGGGACACGTGTTTGTTACATGAATTAATCAGAAGTAACTGATGCTAGATTTGGCTAACAACCGCTGTTCTGTTTTCTGTCAAATGTGTTTAATGGGGTTGAAGTCAGGTTTCTTGGGTTGTTCCACACAAAATGCATGTACAGTCATTTCTTTCTACATTTCTACAAAATCTTTTCTTAATGTGTTTTGGCCTTAATTAAGTGATTAATTAAGTCTTAATTATGTTTTTTATTGTAATACAATACAGTATTTGTCTTATTTTCCGGCTTGTGAGCACCCTTTGAGAAGAAAAGAACATTTATGTTGGCATGAAGTACCGCCACGCCTCGAAAGACACATTTTAAAATCAAGACGGGTGCATTTCTACACTATATTTTACATCTAGACCTATTGTCAATTACCATCCTCTTTTGGATGTCTTTTTGACACTTTTGTGTCCCATGTACTGTACCACAGAATTATTTGTTTTTTAGTGGATCATCGCCTGCCCCAAGTGGAGGAGTTCAAGTACCTAGGAGTCTTGTTCACGAGTGAGGGAAGAGTGGATCGTGAGATCGACAGGCGGATCGGTGCGGCGTCTTCAGTAATGCGGACGTTGTATCGATCCGTTGTGGTGAAGAAGGAGCTGAGCCGGAAGGCAAAGCTCTCAATTTACCGGTCGATCTACGTTCCCATCCTCACCTATGGTCATGAGCTTTGGGTCATGACCGAAAGGATAAGATCACGGGTACAAGCGGCCCAAATGAGTTTCCAGGTCTCTCCCTTAGAGATAGGGTGAGAAGCTCTGCCATCCGGGAGGAGCTCAACGTAAAGCCGCTGCTCCTCCACATCGAGAGGAGCCAGATGAAGTGGTTCGGGCATCTGGTCAGGATGCCACCCGAACGCCTCCCTAGGGAGGTGTTTAGGGCACGTCCAGCCGGTAGGAGGCCACGGGGAAGACCCAGGACACGTTGGGAAGACTATGTCTCCCGGCTGGCCTGGGAACGCCTCGGGATCCCCCGGGAAGAGCTAGACGAAGTGGCTGGAGATAGGGAAGTCTGGGCTTCCCTGCTTAGGCTGCTGCCCCCGCGACCCAACCTCGGATAAGTGGAAGATGATGGATGGATGGATGGATTTTTCAAACATTAGTGTCATTGAGAATGTCATGTACAATTCTATAACATGAATGCAAAGAACTTAGAAAACGTTTCCCATTTGGCAACTGTAGCCTACAGCCTCAGGTAAAATACTTCTGGTGCCGTGACCTCTGTTTACATCCGTAAATACTCCAGAAGTACAATTGGTTCAGAACTAACAGTCTTTAGTTTGTTATCATCCAAATATGATTAGCAAAGTGGACAGCCGCCAACGATGTGGCTCAGAGAGCGAACGCAGGCGACAGCAAGTGAACTAACTAGATTGTAAGCTAAGTAGCGAGTGGTTTGTTGCTCCAGACGTATACCCGTCCTGCAAGTCAATGCGCCGTTTAGACAAGAGTGAGGCGAGTGTTCAAAGACTTTGTTTTTTTTTCATTAAAAAACACAGGGGTGAGATTGTGACTTAAAAAAATATTGTTTGCTATTATTTTGTTGTGGCAATCAAAAGAAAAAAGGTTGGACTTTTGTTTCTGGGTTGAGAGTGACCACTACTAAACAATAACACAAACGGCTAATATTTAGGCTACTGTATCTTGACCAACTTTTGATAGAACAACCTTTTGATGTACTTCATCTTCAACAACAGTCTCAAAAGACAACGGTGGGACGTAGCGTCGAGCTAGCAAGACCATCCAAAAACAGCAGCTGTCTGGCCAAAGTCGAGATGAATTATTTTGATGGACTACTACCCCGACGTCAATAACACAGCTTTGGCTCGAGGGATGTGAAATGATAATCCAAGACCCCATTGCTAACGACTTGAATGCTGACAACAGAGCTAACTATCCTAGTTGCGACTGTCAAGTTGACAAAGTTTTTGTAGAACACTTACGCCTATGGTTTTAGCACATGGAAGCCCAGTTCTAATTTAGAGGGACTACCCAGAACGAGAGGAAACATTTCCAAGTCGTGGCCGTCTTGTAGTCAGCGCCTCTGTAAATTTTTCTTAGAGGTGGCCGGACCATGGTCACATTTGTCTACTATCAGGTGAGAGCTGGATTAATTGATATGTATTGTATTAGTGATTCCTAAAGCCCCCAAAAAAGTCTGCGGGCTATAGAGCGTTTTCCGGTCGGGCTCCAGTACTCTGGAATGCCCTCCCGGTAACAGTTCGAGATGCTACCTCAGTAGAAGCATTTAAGTCTCACCTTAAAACTCATTTGTACACTCTAGCCTTTAAATAGACCTCCTTTTTAGGCCAGTTGATCTGCCGCTTCTTTTCTTTTTCTCCTCTGTCCCCCCCTCCCTTGTGGAGGGGGTCCGTTCCGATGGCCATGGATGAAGTACTGGCTGTCCAGAGTCGGGACCCAGCATTGACCGCTCGCCTGTGTATCGGCCTATGATGCTGATCCGACTCCGCTTGGGATGGTTTCCTGTGGACGGGACTCTCGCTGCTGTCTTGGATCCGCTTTGAACTGAACTCTCGCGGCTGTGTTGGAGCTCGACATCCATTGCTTTCAATCCTCTAGAGGGTGGGGGGTTGCCCACATTTGAGGTCCTCTCCAAGGTTCTCATAGTCATCATTGTCACTGGCGTCCCACTGGGTGTGAGTTTTCCTTGCCCTTATGTGGGTTCTTCCGAGGATGTCGTAGTCGTAGTGGTTTGTACAGTCCTTTGAGACATTTGTGATTTAGGGCTATATAAATAAACATTGATTGATTGATCGATTGATAATTATAATCTAGAATTTACTTTTAGCAAGTTTGAGACGAAGCTGAAGCAGCCATCGGCTTAGTGTGTCAACAGTAGCAGCATAAGCTGGCATTAGCTCACGGCTATCAATATGCCGCTAAAATAGTATGTCTTCAAATTGAATATCGTTGAGAGTTTTTGAAGTTTTTAGAGAGCATATAATGAGCACAACAGAGGACCCTCGATCCGTTGAATCAATTGTTGGCATTTTTATTTCCGATTTCTAATGAATAAAAAAGCCAAGCTTATGTGTTATTGTCTTATTTAAGGATTGTGAATGAAAAACACCACATCTCTTTCAAACGTTTGCATATTTCAAGTATGACTGATCTGATAACATTGTCAGAGTGCAGAAACATTACTACTGCGATGTCGATCTCCGAAAATAGCCAAAGGTATTCAGAGCACAATATTCAAAATGACTCACTGAATTTGTGGCATTTTCTGATGTTTAACCTGTGTTTTCACATACTTTGCAGATTGTAAACACAATTGGATATAATTTAATGGGTACAATGAAACACAAATAACCCTAAAAAGTCAAGTTGTTTTTGCACTCTACTGGTACTATAAATCTTGGAGTGGTACACTATAACTATAAACCATCATTTCAGCATTTTGTTCTACTGTTGTAGTAAACCGGCCTGTAGAAAACTATCAGAAAAACTTCAGGAAATGCCTCCTAATATAATTTGTTTTATTTTGTGGTCTTGATTTACTTAAAAATATTTTCAATGTTTACTTAATGTAATGTAAGAAAAACCACCAGAGACCAACTTTATCCTCTGTGATGACACTACTTCTCAAACGTTAACAAATATAAGACCTTCACTAAAGTACACGTCGATATTTCACATTTTGACCTGGACCGTATCGGCCTTATTTTTATTCTCTTTTCTTTTTTACAACTACAACATGACTACATCAGCACATAATATAAATACACATATGATAGCAGTATTTCATATTCAAACAACAACAAATTACTCAAGAAATAGTACTGTATTTTCCGGACTATAGAGCACACCCACCACATGTTAGAAGAAACTAATAGTTTCCCTTATATTAGCCGCACTGGACTATAAGACAGATATATACTTTGCCAAATGAGTTATTTATACAGAAATATTTTATAAATGTTTATTTACATACCTTTTATTGTTTCCAAATGGTGTTTGTAACACAGGCAGTAAAACGGCTGATCAAACAAAATAGAAGTCATGGTCCTGGACCCACTAGTTGCGCAAACTATCAGCTAAACAGACTCAATAACTCCACGCTGACGTTTTGGTGAAATGAGTGAACTGAAACAATACAAAAAGAATGTCGTTGTAAGTTAATGATGCTAACAGACACTTGTAAACGTGCTAGCATATTATCTCATGCTAATGACGCTAACTTGATGACATTACGATAGCATGTAGAAATATGCATGAAAACACTCCTACAGACATCACACATGGGACGCTTTAGTAAGTATCAATCAATGTTTTCTTATATAGCCCTGAATCACTAGTGTCTCAAAGGGCTGCACAAACCACAACACAAACCACTACCACATCCTCGGTAGGCCCACATAAGGGCAAAGAAAACTCACACCCAGTGTGACGTCAGTGACAATGATGGCTATGAGAACCTTGGAGAGGACGAAAGCAATGGAGTGAGAGTTGTTTTAGTTATATTGTAAAACTTAAATGGGACGGCGTGGCGCAGTGGCAGAGTGGCCGTGCGCAACCCGAGTGTCCCTGGTTCAATTCCCACCTAGTGCCAACCTCGTCACGTCCGTTGTGTCCTGAGCAAGACACTTCACCCTTGCTCCTGATGGGTGCTGGTAGGCGCCTTGCATGGCAGCTCCCTCCATCAGTGTGTGAATGGGTAAATGTGGAAGTAGTGTCAAAAGCGCTTTGAGTACCTTGAAGGTAGAAAAGCGCTATACAAGTACAACCCATTTATCATTTATTTATTTACTTGTTCAGGTTAGTCTTGTAGTGGCCTGGTGACAGCCGTAGTAACAATGCTTGGAGGATCCTTCGGGCTACCGGTGACTATCCACTGTAGAACACAATCAAGGCTACTACATTGGGTGAAACAAAAAGTTGACTATATGGGTGTTATTTCATGTTTAGCAAGATTTTATAACGTTGAAAAAATACAAATTTTAGAAGGTTGGAAGACGTAAACAGTTTTTTTTATGCTCCAACGATGGAAATACTTTGTTTATTTAGAACAGTGGTTCTCAACCTTTTTTCAGTGATCTACCCCGTGAACATTTTTTTAATTCTAGTACCCACTAATCAGAGCAAAGCATTTCTGGTTAAAAAAAGAGATAAAAAAAGTAAAATACCGCACTATGTCATTAGTTTCTGATTTATTAAATTGTATAACAGTGCAAAATATTGCTCATTTTTAGTGGTCTTTCTTGAACTATTTGGAAAAAAATATATAAAAATAACTAAAAACTTAATTAATAAGTGATTCAATTATAAATAAAGATTTTTACACATAGAAGTAATCATCATCTTAAAGTGCCCTCTTTGGGGATTGTAATAGAGATCCATCTGGATTTATGAACTTAATTCTAGGCATTTCTTCACAAAAAAAGTAATCTTTAACATCAATATTTATGGAAAATGTCCACAAAAATGAACATTGCATTGTTGCATTTCTTTTCACAGTTTATGAACTTACATTCATATTTTGTTGAAGTATTATTCAATAAATATATTTATAAAGGATTTTTGAATTGTTGCAATTTGTAGAGTATTTTTTAAAAATCTCACGTACCCCTTGGCATACCTTCAAGTACCCACAGGGGTACACGTACCCCCATTTGACAACCACTGATTTAGAATATTCATATTTTGTGAATATTTGTTTATTTCGGTCTGGCGAGGGACGACTGGGGGGAAAAACCTGCCCCCAGAAAGTTGGCAGCGCAGAACTGTTTAAATCGTTATGGTAGAGGTTAGAAAAGATAAAGCATTGTTTTCAGGGCTCTGATGCAAAGTTCACCAAAATTTGGCATTCATTTCAGGAACATGTTGATTACTTGAGCCTGGATGCTGCTGCTATTGTTTAAGCCCATTGATCAACTTAAAATTCTCAGTTTACTTGCTAAACATTAAACATTATAAGGCAGGGGTCACCAACGCAGTGCCCGCGGGCACCAGGTAGCCCGTAAGGACCAGATGAGTCGCCCGCTGGCCTGTTCTAAAAAAAGCTCAAATAGCGGCACTTACCAGTGAGCTGCCTCTATTTTTTAAATGTTATTTATTTACTAGCAAGCTGGTCTCGCTTTGCTCGACATTTTTAATTCTAAGAGCGACAAAACTCAAATAGAATTTGAAAATCCAAGAACATATTTTAAAAACTTGGTCTTCACTTGTTTAAATAATTTCATTTATTTTTTTACTTTCCTTCTTAAAACTTTCAGAAAGACAATTTTAGAGAAAAAATACAACCATAAAAAAGATTTTAGGATTTTTAAACACATATACCTTTTTACCTTTTAAATTCCTTCCTCTTCTTTCCTGACAATTTAAATCAATGTTCAAGTATTTTTTTTATTTTTCTTGTAAAGAATAATAAATACATTTTAATTTAATTCTTCATTTTAGCTTCTGTTTTTACGACGAAGAATATTTGTGAAATATTTCTTCAAACGTATGATTAAAATTCAAAAAAAATATTCTGGCAAATGTAGAAAATCTGTAGAATCAAATTTAAATCTTATTTCAAAGTATTTTGAATTCATTTTAAAATGTTTGTCCTGGAAAATCTAGAAGAAATAATGATTAGTCTTTGTTAGAAATATAGCTTGGTCCAATTTCTTATATATTATAACAAAGTGCAGATTGGATTTTAACCTTTTTAAAACATGTCATCAAAATTCTAAAATTAATCTTAATCAGGAAAAATTACTAATGATGTTCCGTAAATTATTTTTAAATTTTTTTTCAAAAAGATTCAAATTAGCTAGTTTTTCTCTTCATTTTTTTCGGTTGAATTTTGACTTTTAAAGAGTCGAAATTGAAGATAAACTATGTTTCAAAATTGTATTTACATTTTTTTTTCGTGTTTTCTCCTGTTTTAAACCGCTCAATTAAGTGTTTTTTTCATCATTTATTCTCTACAAAAAAACCTTCAATAAAAGGAAAAAAAAAGGACGACGGAATGGCAGACAGAAATACCCATTTTTCTATATATATAGATTTATTTATTAAAGGTAAATTGAGCAAATTGGCTACTTCTGGCAATTTATTTAAGTGTGTATCAAACTGGTAGCCCTTCGCATTAATCAGTACCCAAGAAGTAGCTCTTGGTTTCAAAAAGGTTGGTGACCCCTGTTATAAGGTATAGTAGCGGCGCACACTAATTTAATCGTATTCATTCCTTAGTAGGTAAAGCTCGGTTGGTAGAGCGGCCGTGCCAGCAACTTGAGGGTTGCAGGTTCGATTCCCGCGTCCGCCATCCTAGTCACTGCCGTTGTGTCCTTGGGCAAGGCACTTTACCCACCTGCTCCCGGTGCCACCCACACTGGTTTAAATGTAACTTAGATATTGGGTTTCACTATGTAAAGCGCTTTGAGTCACTAGAGAAAAGCGCTATATAAATATAATTCACTTCACTTCAGTAGTTTTTTTTTTTAATTAATTTTTTTGCGGCAGGGTCTCATGTATGTGTGTGTGTATGTTTGTACACATATATGCGTATCCTTGGTTTTATGGTTTCATAACGCTTTACTATATTTGTGTATATGGGTATGTATGCAAACATTATGGTAACCCCAAAAATTGACAAAAAGGGTAAACTAAAAGGTATATACCCCTGATTGATGAAGTGTTAAAGATTTGTGTCCCAAGACTGTGGTCCAAATGGAGGCTTTAAGTTTTTTTTAATTCTACTTACTGTGTTTTTTGGCTCGCTGCGGACGATTGTAAGACACTTGGAACAGAAACAGATAAGATACATCATTGGATTGTTTTTCCCTTTACAAATGTGACATGTAAAAATATTCATATGTCATGTGTATATTTATTTATTTACTCTTACCAGGGCTGGAAAGCGAGGGTGAGACATGAGGGGGGATCAAGGAGTCAAAGACTTCTATACCAAACAGAGTTAAAGGCAAAACTTTCATCATGTATTTTGAATTTTAAAAAAAAAGATAGACTCAAAGATCAGATGTGTACATTTACTGTACCTATTTGCGGATAGCTGACATCTGAAAATGCACAGGAAATGTCTACTGTAAAAAAAAAAAAAAACATTGAATGAAATAATTGTTAGAAAACTACAATGTGTATCCAGACGAGACAATTTGATTTTTCTTACTCTCTGGTTTTAGTTCTAGTTGATTCATTTCCGCATGGTAGTCCCCTGCAAGGTAGTGAGAGAAAGCACAGAATACAAACATCACAGTTTGAGTTTTTCTTTTAAATGGGAACTGCACTTTTTGGGAATTTTGACTATCATTCACAAGCCTTTTGTAAGACTAGAAAAGATGTTTTTCTTTTTTGTTGCATTCTTAATTTTAAATAAATGCGATCAAAAATCCGCTTACAATGGAGCCTACGGAAGTCGTTCTATTCTGCCTATAAATGCCCTTAAAGGATAGCTGCACTTTTTTGGGAATCCTTCATAATTATCGAGAGACAAGAAGACAAAAGGTTTTCTTTTTTTCGCTTTCTAACATGTAAAAAATCGGGTTGTTCTTGGTGGCTAGCAATGCTTCTAATAGGAACAATCAATTCTACCTCCGAATCACTTTAAAAATGTGTTCAAAAACCGTCAACAATACATAATTTACATTCTGTAACCTGTATGATAACCAAACTGTAGCAACATTGTTATTGTAAGAGCAAACACATCGGCATGCCTCAGAATTAGCCGTAAAAGCTAACTACAGAAAGAGATAAGCTCGCTTCAACGACAACACAAAATAGGTTTTAGTTTGTAACACACAACACAACAATAGAACATCAATCTGTACTGACTGAAAAACAGTATCTGTAAAGTATTAGCTCGCAATTCATGTTTTGTTTGTACACAACTAGCCAGACGACGAAAGTACTGTAGTTGCAATAACATGCATGACGTGCTGCATGTATCATGATCGACATATATAGTGGCTTACTCGATGTTCGTTTTGGTCCAGCTGTCGGGGGATGTTTTCTTCCCATTGAATTTGGGTAAGCAATCCATTTATATCGAAATAGCTGGGCTCCAAGTTCCACATTTAGTGTTAAAAGCACTTTCACCTCACTCTCTGCTTCCGTCTGCTCCAACATCCCACCCTTCCTTCGTGCTCGCTTCTATAAGGAATAGCTCATCCTCAGTATTTTCATCATCAAAAATATAAGACTGTAAAATTTTTTTTGTCAAAATATAATTGTCTTTGTTGTTTTTTACCACGTTTGCCATGACTAGAACACATGCACGCGTTTGTTTCTGGAATTAGGAAAACACATTTGTTGCCAGAAGTTGGCTGTGCGCTGCTATGGAAAGAAAAATCAACGCACTAAAGAAGTCAGTCTTGGTGTTGAATACAATTATCAAAATACAGTAAATATTATGGTAACACTTTAGTAAGGGGAACACATACATGTTTGGTAGGGGACACATATTCACAAATAATTAGTTGCTTATTAACATCCAAATTAGTCATATATATGCTCTTAATGAGTCATCATTAAGTACTTATTAATGCCTTATTCTGCATATACAACCAGTAAGCCATTAACTAAGAGTCTTCCCTCAATAACCACATAATTATTGCTTATTAGTAACCCTAACCCTAACCCTTATGTGTAACCCTAGTGTCCAAATAACCCCATACTTAAGTATGCGGAAGGCGGGGTACATCCTGGACAAGTCGCCCCCTCTTCGCAGGGCCAACACAGATAGACAGACAACATTCACACACTAAGGTCATTATAGTGTTGCCAATCAACCTATCCCCAGGTGCATGGTTTTGGAGGTGGGAGGAAGCCTCAGTACCTGTAGGGAACCCACGCAGTCACGGGGAGAACATGCAAACTCCACACAGAAAGATCCCGAGCCCGGGATTGAACTCAGGACTACTTAGGATCTTCATATTGTGAGGCACATGCACTAACCCCTGTTCCACCGTGCTGCCCCAGTGCAGGATTAATAGACTCAAAAACTTTTTTGTCCCACACCCCATCAGACTGTACAACTCTTCTCTGGGGGGTAGGGGGTGTACTAGGATGACAGGGAATGTAAAACTATATCATATATCCCCATTATTTATTATTTACATTTTAGATTATATCTCAATTCTGTACACTGCTGCTGAAATTTAAAATTTTCCTGAGGGAACTCTCCTGAATGTTTTTATACAAACTGTATTATCTGAAAGTTAGTGTTTCTTTTAAAAAGACACATTACACCTTGTGTGCTGTTTAGCGCGTGCCAAGTACTAATTAAATTGATTTCAAATTGATTACAACGGGGGAAGTGATTTGAGATTGATGTGTTTTGAGTTAGGCGCGCCATCCCAGAACCAAGTCATTTGAGGTACGACTGTGAATGCAATAGAGATTAGTTTAGTTTAGTTTATTTAGTTTAGTTTATTAAGGATCCCCATTAGTCTACACCGCAGTGGAGACTATTCTTCCTGGGGTCCAGGCAAAAAACATCACACAACCACAGAACAAACGATTAAAATGCAGTACAACATGATCCAATAATAAATTGTCATAATACAAAAATAGCAACAACAAAGAACCAAAAAATACTAATAGATGTTGTTACTTAATAATTTTCATACCAAAGATAAAAATAGCAATATAAAAATAGATATACTGTATACATTTTTGCAAAAATAAAACAAAGAACCAATGGCCTAAAACACATTAGTGTACCAAAGACAAACAATAAGTGACGAAAAAGTATCATTCATCCATTTTCTGCTGCTTATCCCATAATCAATAAAATATTCAATAGTCAATAAAAACAGTCATGACATTAGGTAAAATCTAAAATAATCTCTTTACGCAATACTTCTCCTTTTAGTTTATTCTTAAAGCCCACTATGCTGGTGATTGATAGCAGATATTGTGGAAGTCTGTTCCAGTAAGTGATTGCCCGATACATTACAGTCTTTTTCAAAACATCACTTTTGGGTTTAAGACGGGTGAGAGCACCTCTTAGGGCTAGCCTGGTACCGTAGTTGTGACTGTCACTGGCAAGCAAGAGCTGA
The DNA here is from genome assembly GCF_033978795.1 of Nerophis ophidion. Classification (NCBI taxonomy): domain Eukaryota; kingdom Metazoa; phylum Chordata; class Actinopteri; order Syngnathiformes; family Syngnathidae; genus Nerophis; species Nerophis ophidion. Next base: position 44,776,011 of record NC_084622.1, read on the forward strand.
GAATACAGATATGAGGGTTTATGGTATGTATAGATGTTTTTTAAAAATAGAATCAAACTACAAGCCAGTCTTTCATCAACTTTCATCCATGACAATTCATGATGCATGATCTCAATGCCAGTCCTAAATGAGCAATGGAGAGCTAGTCTGGCAGCTCTGTTTTGGGTAAGCTGGATTTTAGAGAGCGAGAGAGAGACATCGAGAACTACAGTTTTTGTTGTGTTGCTTTGAACTGTGACCTTTCATTCAAACCTGTTGTGCACCTTATTGCGTCATTTAATGTGTTTATAATGTCTTTGATAGCAGGCATAGATAAAACGGTTGACAGATAATAAACCGGATGCTCGTGAAGCTAAACATTACGAGGAGATTCATGACTTCATTACTTCATTCAGTTGCCTTTTTGTTGGATTCTTCATTGAACTTAATGTTCATGTTGAGACACACAAAGGTTACCTGAAAAGTATTTATTCCTTGTGTCTACCTTGTGTGTGCTATTGCAGAGTACCACCCCTTTCTGGCTCTGTGACTTTTCTCCTTCTACACATTTCTTCCTTTCACTTTAAGGACAATCAGAGTAGACGTACCGTTCCACTTGAGCTGTGTTATGCCATGGAAAAGAATGGGTCCCAGGCTTCCTGCTGCACGAACAAAGTCCTGGTAGGTCAGTTTGCAGAGCTGGTGGCCATCCATATCAAAATTTTGGAACGGGATATTGGAGGCGTTAATCTGGTTTATGTCCATGACCTGCTGCAGCCACTCCCACACTTGGTATTTACTCCAGAACTGAGGCTGGGAATCATGGGTCCAGAGGCGACCACTTCTGTATCCAGACATCATAACTGGAACTGGAAGATCACATTAAGAAGTTACCAGTTTTTTCTGTCAGGTAGAGGGACAGGATGAGTGTGCAAGTGTGAGTCGTATGTATCACCATTTGGATGATAGCTGGTCAAAGCCCACTGGTTAGAGGTGGTAATCTGAGTGTCCAAAGAGGTGTTAAGTGGAGTAACGCTCATGTTGTTGCTGCAACACTGGTTTACCATGGCATGGGTGCAGCCCGAGAAGAGGAGTATTAGCTGAAAAGAAAAGCAGAATTTTTTTCAGCTACGGAAAATATCAATGCATTTTACAGTAATTCTGATAGGCAAATCGGAACCCAGTGGGCATTTAACATCAATATGGCATCAAAAAGTTCTGACATCAAGATCTTATCAAATATAGATATGAAAATGTAAAACATTGATCCCCGTTTCACAGTAAAAGACTGACAGTAATTTGACCTCAACATTTATTTTTACATGTAGTGGTTTAAAAAATATCAGTATAATACATTTGTTTTTATTTTGTAATCAGGTATAGTTCCAAACATTAGAACTGCCAATAGAAGATTACATATGAAGTAACATTACAGCATCACTAATAAAACAAGTTACAAGTCTCAATAAATTCACAGCAATTACTTTGCTAATAACTGCATGACTTTTACAGTAACAGTTCAATTACTTGGTAGTTGGGATTCTACAATTATTTACAACACAGTTGTAACAAAAAAACTGAAATAGGTTGAGGCTTAACAGTGAACTAGGAAGCAGTTAGAATGATATGCTGCAACTTCACATCCGTGATTTTATGATCATGTCAACTTTTATACATTGAGAACCCAAAAAGTGTTAAAGGGGAACATTATCAGCAGACCTATGTAAGCGTCAATATATACCTTGATGTTGCAGAAAAAAGACAATGTTTTTTTAACCGATTTCCGAACTCTAAAAGGGTGAATTTGGCGATTTAAACGCCTTTCAATTGTTCGCTGTCGTAGCGATGACCTTTCACCCGTGACGTCACGTCGTGAAACGACCCGCCATTTTCTAAAACACATTACACACACCAAGTCAAATCAGCTTTGATTGATTGATTGATACTTTTATTAGTAGATTGCACAGTTCAGTACATATTCCGTACAATTGACCACTAAATGGTAACACCCGAATAAGTTTTTCAACTTGTTTAAGTCGGGGTCCACGTTAATCAATTCTGTTGTTTTCCGTTTTTTCGACTGTTTTCTGGTACGTTGGAGACATCATGCCTTGTCAGTGTGTTGTCGGAGGGTGTAACAACATTAACGGAGACGGATTCAAGTTGCACCACTGGCTAAAAGATGCGAAAGTCCCTATTTTGTTCTGCACACTGTACCGACGACAGCTATGCTACGACAGAGATGGCACAGAGATGGCAAGAATGTGTGGATATCCTGCCACACTCAAAGGAGATGCATTTCCAACGATAAAGTCAACAAAATTACAAAGCTGAGTTTTGTTGATGTTATTGACTTATGTGGAGTGTGCTAATCAGACATATTAGCACACTCCACATGACTGCAAGCTAATCAATGCTAACATGCTATTTAGGCTAGCTGTATGTATATATTGCATCATTATGCCTCATCTGTAGCTATATTTGCATCCAGCCTTTCCTTCCACCCACATTTAATGCCAAACAAACACATACCAATCGTTGGTTAGAAGGTGATTGCCAAATTCGTCTGCGCTTCCTCCCGTGCCGCTGTCTGTCGTGATATCGCTCAAAAGCTTCTGTTTCTTTTTTAATTTCGTTTTCGGTACCTGCCTCCACACTCCAACCATCCATTTCAATACATGCGTAATCTGTTGAATCGCTTGCGCCGCTGATATCCGAGTCTGAATCCGAGCTACTATGCTATACCTTTCTGTATTATCTGCCATGTTTGTTTCTGGTGGCTTCACGCAGTGACGTCACAGGACAATAGACGGGTGGATATAGCGATGGTGTAAATCAGGCACTTTGAAGCCGTTTTTCGGGATATTGCGTGTTGGGTAAAATTTTGAGAAAAACCTCGAAAAATAAAATAAGCCACTGGGAACTGATTTTTATTGTTTTTAACCCTTCAGAAATTGTGATAATGTTCCACTTTAGTAAAGTTAATGTAAATGTTTATAATAAACTCAAGTTTAAAGGTACAGGTGAACCTTGATTCACGAACCCCTACAGTCTTCGCGCAAAATATGTCTATGTCATCATAAATCATGCGTCTCACCTGGATGATAGAAAAACGATGTTGTAATCTGACAACTTGGTACACTTTGAAAGCCAATTCAGACCCGGAATTGTAAAAAACGACAGAAAAAGACGCTTGGTTCCACTTTCCTTTTCTTTGCGAGGGTTATTAGTCATTCTTCATCTAAATGGGAACGTATGAACATCCCAGTAGTCGGCATCTTAACGACAGCAGACCTTGTACAGTAAGTGCTGATTTGTCGGCTCTCATAAAGTCTGCAGTGAGCAGTGAGTAGTAATCAGTGATGAAGTTGAAAAAAAAGGGGGATTTCATATTTCATGATGAGTTTTTAAAATGAATACACCACGTTTGCTTAAAATGAGCCAAATATGAAAATATTAAATGTAATAAGAAATGTGTCTCTTACTAGATTACATATATACCTACATCATGTATATACAACTTTAATGGAGGTGTTGGACGTTTTTTTAAGGGCTTTATAGGCCAAATAGAGTGACTACCATCGGCTCCATTGTAAGCGCACTTATTTACAAGCATTGAAAAAAATACATCCGTCGTCATGTCTTTTGTTATCAACGATAAGCAACATTTTTAAAAAAGGGCTGTTCCCGTTTATAAATAGAGAAAAGCTCAACGAAAGCTGTAATTACCATCCAAACAGAAAAAAACATGGTTGTAATTTGCCCAAAAAAAAAATAAAAATTTTGCACTATACATGACTAAATTATATTCATATTTAGTGATGCATTGCGATTCTGCACTGGTTCTGGAACTTTTGTTTGGTGTCGTTCCAATGAGATTTACAAAGAGGCCTGCCATACATGATATAGTCTGCATATCAGGTAGTCGCACTCGAGAGATGGCTTTCGTTACATCTTCAGAACTGCACAAGTTTACATTGACATGTAGACTTTTTTTATTCCATCGATGGAAATGTTTTTTCCGGATGATAATGCATCTTGCCAAACTGCAAAAAACTGAAAAAACTTTAATTGCAGTCTGATAGTTTATATATCAATGAGGAAATATTAACATTGCAACACATGCCAATACGGCCTTTTTAGTTTACTAAATTACAATTTTAAATTTCCCGGGAGTTTCTTGTTGAAAGTGTCGCGGAATGACGACGTATACGTGTGACGTCACGGACTGTGAGGAAATATTAGCGCTGCGCACACACGCAGCTAAAAGTCGTCTGCTTTAACCGCATGATTATACAGTATTTTGGACTTCTGTGTGGCTGAATCTTTTGCAATTTGTTCATTTAATAATGGAGACTATAAAGAACAATGCTGTTGGTGGAAAGCGGTGGATTCCAGCTGTCTTTAGCACCGAGACCCAGCCGGCGTTTCTTTGTTTGTTGTGAATCAGCATGTTTTTGGATGGGAAAATTGTGATATATATATAACCAAAGACATCCGTGGATTATTCGTCATTCTGCAGCAGCTGTGAGCTTAGCTCCTCGGCTTCTCTCTGAGACACAGTGTGTTCAACGCAGCCATCCGACCTCAAAGTATGTCTTTACAATCTTTACAATCTTTAAAATCTCACTAAAACACTATTAAAACAATAAGCAGATAAGGGATCTTCCAGAATTATCCTAGTAAATGTGTCTAATTACATCTGAAACGCTCACACTGCCGTTGTTTTTTTTTTTTTGTAGTCCGTCGCTATCAATATCCTCAAACACAAATCTTTCATCGTCGCTCCAATTAATGGGGAAGTTGTCGCTTTCTCGGTCAGAATCGCTCGCGCTGCTGGCGTCCATGATTGTAATCAATGGGTGGACGTGAGAAGTCCGACAATCCGTGACGTCACGCGCACTACTTCCGGGAAAGGCAGGGCTTTTTTAAGATCGACCAAAAGTTGCGAACTTTATCGTCGATTTTCTCTACTAAATCCTTTCAGTAAAAATATGCAATATCGCGAAATGATCAAGTATGACACATAGAATGGACCTGCTATCCCCGTTTAAATAAGAAAATCTCATTTCAGTAGGCCTTTAAGTAAAGTAACATTCTGCAAAATAGTCCAGATGACAATCCAATTGAAAATCTGTGGTGGAGAGTGAAGAAAATGATCCATTAAAAGACTTCCACCTTCAAAGCTGAGCAATCGGAGAAAGTTGGAGCAAGATTGATGATGAGTACTGTTCGTCACTTGTGACTGCAGGCTGTTATAAAAGCCAGAGTTGGCGCAACCAAGTACTCGTGTGGTTTTCAAGGTTCTAAACTTGCTTCCTCAGAATTGAGTGATTCCAAATTTTCCACTAAGCTTGTTCTAAAAAATGCAACTCTTTCTTCCTATCACAGTACATGTTCTTGATTTATTTTAGTGTTTCTTTAAGCAAGAAAATACTGTTATCTGCTCTTTCTACAAAATTAAACAACTAAATGATCATCATCCATGTCTGGGGATTTTATAATTTTGCCAAGGTTTTTTTTTTTGGAGAACGATTGTGTTGAACAACATGCATTGAGTGTTTTATAATTCTATACTTAACAAAACCCGCTTTAAGATCTGGGTCACATCTTCATAAAACTCATTCACTTTGACCTGTGTGATTACAAACAGAAAGATCTGGCAAATCAGGTTAAGGCGCTTAAAGATCAGTTTGCTCCAAGAGAATCATACCAAACTGGATGAGCGCTACAGACCATAGCAGTGTGTTTACTGGCTGGGTGCCTACTAGCTTTAAAACCAGTATTGACAAAATGTTGTGTAATTTCTGTCAAGAAAACATGCATATTTGTTTTTTTTGAACAGTTTTCCAGTTGCTTAGATGTGTTGACAGTGTAAAAGTGGAACTCAAAGTGATTTGATTTTGAAATGTAATGCATTATAAAGGGTTGGTAGAATTAGCTATCTATAGTAAAGCAAACACACATTTGGTATTAACACTGTCATGGTAATTCCACGATGCTGATTGTAAATGAACAAAAAACTGAACTAATGGGAAAACAGCAAAACGAGCTGTAATTTTCTTTTCCATTTCGAGTTGTCACACAAAAGTCAAGCTAATGTTTATTTGAGTAATGAATCAAACCTCTCTATTTTTTTCCAATGGTTTCACTAACAATATAAAATTCCATGGTAACTTACCAGAGCAGGTGGACCCGGGCCTGGTGAGGTCTGCAGCTTTACTCACAAGTGCTATCAAAGTTCTCCCAGTGTGTTACACTGAGAAGTGCCTCCCGAATGTGTAAATTGCTAAAACACGACAGGTGCTTCCCCAAAACAATGGGTATTTGTATTCTTCTAACTTCCTTCTGCTTATCCAATGGAGTAACTCCCTTTCTCTATGACAGGGAGATATTTGCATGTTGCTTGCTGACATCTATTACACACACACCCCTGGCACCGTTTATTACTTTGATTTTTTTTTTTTTTTTGTTGGCTTAGCCTTTCAGTGCTGGGATTGAATTTTCTCAGTGTGAGAGGAAATCATACACTTGTTTAGCTTAATGGCTTTATGTCAGTCAAGTGTACGCATCAATATATCAATAATCAATCAATAAAGGGCTCGATAAAGTACTTTCTATTCTATATAACATTGTATACATATATAATCAAAAACGAAACAGAAAGAAAGAATGAAAAAAGCAATTTTTTTTTTTTTTTGGACTGAAAAGGTGTAGGCTGAAGCATCATTTTGTGGCCTACTCATCATATATTAACTTTATTTTTTGTGATTGATTTAAAAAAAAAGTTATGAACAGAATCGGTGACAAAGGACAGCCTTGGCGGAGTCCAACCCTCACTGGAAACGTGTCCGACTTACTCTGTTCATAACTTTTATGGACAGAATTTCTAGGCGCAGCCAAGGCGTTGAGGGGTTCCGGTTTGGTGGCCACGGGATTAGGTCTCTGCTTTTTGCAGATGATGTAGTCCTGATGGCTTCATCTGGCCGGGATCTTCAGCTCTCACTGGATCGGTTCGCAGCCGAGTGTGAAGCGACCGGAATGAGAATCAGCACCTCCAAGTCCGAGTCCATGGTTCTCGCCCGGAAAAGGGTGGAGTGCCATCTCCGGGTTGGGGAGGGGACCCTGCCCCAAGTGGAGGAGTTCAAGTACCTAGGAGTCTTGTTCACGAGTGAGGGAAGAGTGGATGGTGAGATCGACAGGCGGATCGGTGCGGCGTCTTCAGTAATGCGGACGTTGTATCGATCCGTTGTGGTGAAGAAGGAGCTGAGCCGGAAGGCAAAGCTCTCAATTTACCGGTCGATCTACGTTCCCATCCTCACCTATGGTCATGAGCTTTGGGTCATGACCGAAAGGATAAGATCACGGGTACAAGCGGCCGAAATGAGTTTCCTTGTCTCTCCCTTAGAGATAGGGTGAGAAGCTCTGCCATCCGGGAGGAGCTCAACGTAAAGCCGCTGCTCCTTCACATCGAGAGGAGCCAGATGAAGTGGTTCGGGCATCTGGTCAGGATGCCACCCGAACGCCTCCCTAGGGAGGTGTTTAGGGCACGTCCAGCTGGTGGGAGGCCACGGGGAAGACCCAGGACACGTTGGGAAGACTATGAGTGGCTGGAGATAGGGAAGTCTGGGCTTCCCTGCTTAGGCTGCTGCCCCCGCGACCCGACCTCGGATAAGCAGAAGATGATGGATGGATGGATGGATTTAAAAAAAAGGGACTTATCAGATATGCTTGGATTAAAAAAAACTATTCATTGTTGATATGTGTCACACCCTTGTGACAGGTTTGGACTTGTTTTGTTTTTTCACATTTGTGTGGTGTTATAGTTCCTATCCAGTGCTCTTATTTTGGAGTTCCACGACCCCTGTCTATCCACTGAATACTGGCTGCCACATCTATGCCCGATCTATGCCAATCAGTCTCCTATTTAGTGCTGTGCTGCCTCACTGCTGTTGTTTTTCGCATGTCATGATTAAATAACCGTGATGGGCAGATGAAGCTTCATGAGGCATTGAGCCAATTGGTTCAGAAATTTCTGACACTTCAATGCAAGCTTCGGCCCAAGACACCACCTGCTGGCTAAATATATAATTACAAGTAGCTGTATCTTAACCATATAATGTGTGACACATTAAATTGTTGAGTCTGTTATGGCTCTTGTACAATGGCAATAAAGCATAATAAATGTTTGACTGAATGGTTTTGCTAGGTAAGTTAACCAAATATAATAAAATATGTATTAAATGTTTATGTATGTATTATGTGTGAATATGTACTGTGTGTTCGTGTTTTGCCAACACGGTAGAATTGTATAATATAACAGGTTGAATAATGTTTTTTGTCACATTGAGGGATGGGCATAAAGAGGAAGAATACAATGTAATGTAACTTGGACAAAGATGTACATAACAAATGAGATTTAGTGGATTTTTAGTTGTGTTTTTTTTCTTGACAAAAACCTCTCCAACAACCAGCTATTGATTTCTGTTGGCTAGTTAAAAAATGTAAATTACAGAATGAGCTACTTAGTTTTTTTTATTATTATCATAATTTATTAAACAACAAATTATATTTGCCTAAATTTAGAACCACTTTAAAATTAATGTGCGTATCAGTGCGTGGAATCAGTCTGTGGAACAACTTAGGGGACAAGTTAAAAAAATGTGTTCTAACATGATTCAATTTAAAACTGTGACGCTTAGCTGGCATTGTGGTGAAGTTGCGTTCTCTCAATGATGCATTGCGGAAGGGACACAGTGTAAAGGTAAGAAAAGATTTGTTTGTGACTACAAAAACAGACTAGGAACAAAAAGACTTGAACATAGGCACTATAAACAAAACCAACTGAACTAGCATGGGAGCTAGAAAGAACATAGAGCACTAGCATGTGAACTAGGTACAAATTAACTAAAAACCATGTAGGCTAATTGATATCAAAAAGATATTTACCACAATGTGGGATAGCGACGTCACCTGTTGCATTAAAAGCAAATTACACTGTGAGGCAGAACGAAAGAAAAGGGCAGGCTTTAATAAAGAGATAATCAAAAATCAGGTGCGCGTGACAGACAGAAGGCAGGTGGCACTAAATGGGTAACTATGACAACGGAACAAAACAGGAAGTGCCACCAGGAACTAGGGACGTCAAATAGGATGTGACATACAAACAGAACAAAAACAGCAGAACATGTCATGATCCAAGTCGTGGATCATGACAAAAACACTGTTTAAAAAAGAAGTACTGAAGAAGTACGAGGAAAGAGAGTGATGCCCTCAGCACAGAGCGATGGGAGGGAAGTGTAGATAGATAGATAGATAGTGCTTTATTTATTCCGTCAGGAGAGTTCCTTCAGGAAAATTACAATTTTCAGCACAATCCCATTCAAGATCAGACAAACATTACAGGGAGACAGAACAGGATTGCTGACGGGTCTGCCGGCTTCCAGCGCCCCTTACAAAAAAGATGACACACAGGTAAATGGGGGGGGGAGAAAAAAATTGAAGATTAAAATAAAATAAAAAATCGGTCCAAGCCTAGGCCCTGGAGTGGGGATGCAGACTGAGGCCAAGGGAAAAGAACAACTCATAGCCGTAGTACACATCCCTCTTCCATGTGTGTAAGAGGGAAACATCAAACATCAAAGAACACAGAGGACATTAAAGACATTAAAGCAGCAGATACAACCAGACACTTCTACATACAGCTATGAATAAAAAGTAAAAGAAACATATCCACTGTGGTGTTCCACACCATCGTCCGCTGGGGTGGAGGGAGGATGGCCAGAGACAGGAGCAGACCCAACAAGGCAACCAAGACAGCCGACTCCACTCTCGGCCAGTGTCCAGTCCGCATGGATGAGCGAGGATACGTCCAAGGTGACTGAGGTGTCCGACACCTGCTCACCCAGTCAAGACACCGCGAAGCCTCTCCGTCCCAGCGCTCAGTGCTAGCTCCACAGTCCTGTCCCCTCATCCGCATCTCCTCCAGTCCCTCCAAACAGACTCTGGTGTAGCAGAGACCCAGCAGCTGGTCTCCATGGCCAAAAGGCTCCCGGGAGGCAGATCCAGAAGTCCACAAAAAAAGCACCACAGAGGTCACGAAAGTGCCACCCCTTGTCACACAGTCCCAAAGGGTCCCGGACCAAAAGGCAAGAAAATATAATAACACTTGAAAACAAGAGGGAAACACAAAAGGATGACACAAGAGCACAGAGCTCCTGCCTACAGCAGCCACTACAGCAGCGCCATCTTGGGAAAAAAAAAATAAAAATGTGTATGGTCAGAGAAAGTGTGTGTGTGTGTGTGTGTGTGTGTGTGTTTTGTCTCGTCTTGTCTCATAGTTACAGTGGTACTATGGTACTGTTAGTGTACAATGAGTTTTTTTTGTTTTTGTTTATATCGTATTGTTGTTGTATTATATTGTTTATTAAATGTGGAATGAGTGAGAGGGTTTGGGATATTATAAGCATCTGCTTCATCCAACCCCTTTTCAAGCCTTGCATGATTATCTCTGCCAAAATGTAAAAAAGAACTTTTGTTGTACTGTGCAGGTTTGAAATATATATTTCAATCAATCAATCAATCAATATTTAACGGAACATTTACAGCGATAAACACATTCGAGAAGTGACGTTGCCGAGAATAGAACCCACGTCAAGTGGCACACTCCATTATGCCTCCTGAGGTCTGCTGAAAGACTTACTACAGGTTACCTATTTAGTATGTAAGATGCTAATCAGTTTCAATAAAATTTGCCGTTATTCTTTGATTCTCTTGGCATTTCAATCAATCAATCAATGTTTATTCATATAGCCCCAAATCACAAATGTCTCAAAGGACTGCACAAATCATTACGACTACAACATCCTCGGAAGAACCCACAAAAGGGCAAGGAAAACTCACACCCAGTGGGCAGGGAGAATTCACATCCAGTGGGACGCCAGTGACAATGCTGACTATGAGAAACCTTGGAGAGGACCTCAGATGTGGGCAACCCCCCCCCCTCTAGGGGACCGAAAGCAATGGATGTCGAGCGGGTCTAACATGATACTGTGAAAGTTCAATCCATAGTGGCTCCAACACAGCCGCGAGAGTTCAGTTCAAGCGGATCCAAGACAGCAGCGAGAGTCCCGTCCACAGGAAACCATCTCAAGCGGATCAGCAGCGTAGAGATGTCCCCAACCGATACAGTCGAGCGGTCCATCCTGGGTCCCGACGAGCGGTCCATCCTGGGTCTCGACTCTGGACAGCCAGTACTTCATCCATGGTCATCGGACCGGACCCCCTCCACAAGGGAGGGGGGGACATAGGAGAAAGAAAAGAAGCGGCAGATCAACTGGTCTAAAAAGGAGGTCTATTTAAAGGCTAGAGTATACAGATGAGTTTTAAGGTGAGACTTAAATGCTTCTACTGAGGTAGCATCTCGAACTGTTACCGGGAGGGCATTCCAGAGTACTGGAGCCCGAACGGAAAACGCTCTATAGCCCGCAGACTTTTTTTGGGCTATAGGAATCACTAATAAGCCGGAGTCTTTTTAAAAACAATTGTTATTCTCTATCCAGATCCCGAACTGTAGCTTGGGCGGTTTATGAGTTGTTGAACCTCGTACCGAAGCGGTCACGTGGTACAGCCTGGCATTCAGACTTCACACTTCATTATTTCCGGCTCCTACCCGACCAGAAGCAAGCCTCAAAACGTGCTTCACAGAAACGCTCCTTCAGTACTCGACACACGCCTCGGCACATTTCGTCAATGTTGAATATAATTGTTCTGTTCACCATCTGCCTCCCTCGTAGACTGAAGCTTGGCATTTAACACCATCCTCCCCTGCAAACCAGTAGACAAAGTCCGGGACTTGGGGCTTCCACACACCGCCTGCATGTGAATGAGCAGCTTCCTCTTAGGTCCCAGCCAGAGGGTTACAGTGGGCCGTGAATGGCTTTTTACTCCTTCGGGTGTTGATTTAATCCAGGGGGTGTCAAACGTACGGCCCGTGGGCTGGATCAGGCCCGCGGACAGGTTTTAACCGGCCCGTGAGATGATTTTGGTAGGTCTAAAAATTAGCTGACATTTTTCAATGAAATAAACTGCTTTTCTAAATTTGTCCACTGGATGTCGCAATAGCAATTCTTTGTATATCCTGCCGCAGTAGTGCACTTGACTTCAGAGGGGGCGGTCAAGAATCCTGAACACTTCTGTTATGCTGAGGAGACTAAAGCGGCGTGGGCGGAAGGAAGACTGTCGGATGACCTTGTAGAGGAGCAACGCAAACTCACCGAGGCTGATATTGTCATCTTTCAGTTCCCCATGTACTGGTTCAGCCTTCCTGCTATCCTGAAGGGCTGGATGGACCGTGTGCTCACGCTTGGATACGCCTACTCTGATGACAAGCGATACAGCCAGGGTCTTTTCAAGACCAAGAAGGTTTGCAATAATTCCGTACAGACTTCCAGATAGAGGACTGGGGACGCATTGTATGGGTGCACATACATATGTTGAAATAACATGTGCACATACATATGTTGAAATAACATGTATCCTCGACTATTTTCATGTGTGATTCATGAAATTAGTCCAAATTGACAAGTTTTGTTGTAGATGATGCTACATATGCACAGAATAAACCGCATGTTAGTACATCGGTTAAGGAAAATTAGGAAAATTACATTATCATCATCCCGTAATTTGATTTTGATATTACTAATTATTACAGCTACTGGTAGATTGGAATTTTACACCAATGAGAGCATATTTAAAACTGCCTGATTTTTTGTCATACACACTATCTGCGGTCCGAATGCCCTCGCACAGGGTCCTTGCAAGTCGTTACCCAGGAAGTCCTTGATTTGTCCGTTGTGCCCACTGCTTACCACGACCTTAAAGAAGTTTTTAGCAAGGGTCGCGCCTTGTCGTTACCTCCACACCATCCCTATGATTGTGGTATGAATCTCCTCCCTGGTGCTACACTCCCTTCTTCGCAACTCTACAACATTTCTAGACACAAAAGAAATTCACTAGATAAGTGGTCCCCAACCACCGGGTCACGGCCCGGTATTGGACCATGGCCCGATTGGTACCGGGCGGCAGAAGAATTTTTTATTAATTTTTATTTAAAAAAATAAAAATACATTTTTTTTAGTTTTTTATTTATTTATTAAATCAACATAAAAAACACAATATACACTTACAATTAGTGCACCTACCACAAAAACCTCCCTTTTTCATCCATCCATCCATCCATTTTCTACCGCTTATTCCCTTTCGGGGTCACGGGGGGCGCTGGCGCCTATCTCAGCTACAATCGGGCGGAAGGCGGGGTACACCCTGGACAAGTCGCCACCTCATCGCAGGGCCAACACAGATAGACAGACAACATTCACAATCACATTCACACACTAGGGCCAATTTAGTGTTGCCAATCAACCTATCCCCAGGTGCATGTCTTTGGAAGTGGGAGGGGCCTATCCCCAGGTGCATGTCTTTGGAAGTGGGAGGAAGCCGGAGTACCCGGAGGGAACCCACGCATTCACGGGGAGAACATGCAAACTCCACACAGAAAGATCCCGAGCCTGGATTTGAACCCAGGACTGCAGGACCTTCATATTGTGAGGCAGACGCACTAACCCCTCTGCCACCGTGAAGAAAAAATAAAAAGGATTTCGGGAGAACATTCGCACCATAAAACAACATAAACACAACAGAAGAATACCCAGAACCCCTTGCAGCGCTAACTCTTCCCAACCTAACCCCGCCAACCCCTCCCCCCATCTCCCGAATTCGGAGGTCTCAAGGTTGGCAAGTATGCGTGGCGCCATTTAGCCTTTCTCGAAGAAAAAATGCCCTATGCTTGTGTTGTTTTCAGCTGGATGAACCGTTCAAATTGCTGAAAGGATAAACATTTTTTCAGAGTTCTTTGCAAGGTTTTAAAAAAGGGCAGAAGAGTGCAAGATTTGTGGAAAAAACCAATTCAAGGTTGTGCTAACAAAAGTCAACATTTTATCCATCCATTTTCTACAGCTTAGTCTGTTTAGCTGGTCGCCCGTCAATCATTGGGGACATACAGAGACAGACAGCCATTCACACTCACTTTCTAAATGTCACTGTGTGAGGACTGAACCTCTGCTGCACGCATGGAAGTCAGGTGTGACAAATCCGAGGTCATCAGTGACTTTTTCTAAACAAAACAAGTGTTTCATCACATCAGGAGGAGAGTGTCCAACAGTTTTAAGGACCCTTAGCGTCCAGATGACGGAAAATTCACTAACAGGTTCTCTTTATGTGATTTTGTGCTCGTGAAAATTAGTCGAGCAGGCATTTTCTATAATATCAATTTGTTTTTTAATCATCAGCAGATTGTACTAATTATACTTGGAACGGACCTTTCCATCACCAGTCACCCCCTCATGGTGTGACGTCATCTGCAAAATAATTTTGATAATTTCCTTTCATGTTTTTGTCGCCCTGGTCCATGATTATTTCAAAACTGATGATATGGTGAACATTATGAGCAAAAAAACCCCCAAATATTATAATAGTTAGACAGCGAGGGCCGGATCAGGCCCGCAAACAGGTTTTATCCGGCCAGCAGGATAAGTTTGCTAAGTGTAAAAATGTACCTGAAATTTTTGAATGAATAAAACTGCTGTTCTAAATGTGTCCACTGGATGTCGCAATAGCAATTCTTTGTATCTTTGTAGATGATCCTACGTATGTACAAAATAAACCACATGATGTTAGTGCATCAGTTGAGGAAAATGATCAAACTACATGAATAACCTACTGTAATTTGATTTTGATACATTTTTGTTATCTTCATTGTTTGAAAATTAACACCAATGAATTGACTGATGAACATTATCACATAATTTATTCAGAAAAAATAAATAACGGGAAAAAAATTGGTGTAAAACAAACTATTATTAAAACTATTTTTAAACAAAAAAAGTTGTCTTTATTTTTAAGTTATCGTGCCATGATTTTACCAGTCCAACCCACTTGGGAGTAGATTTTTCTCCGTGTGGCCCCCGATCTAAAATGAGTTTGACACCCCTGCCATAGGCTATGACAGTAATTCTCAAATGGGGGTACGCGTACCCCTAGGGGTACTTGAAGGTATGCCAAGGGGTATGTGAGATTTTTTTTAAATATTCAAAAAATAGCAACAATTAAAAAATCTTTTATTAAATATATTTATTGAATAATACTTCAACAACATATGAATGTAAGTTCATAAACTGTGAAAAGAAATGCAACAATGCAATATTCAGTGTTGACAGCTAGATTTTTTGTGGACATGTTCCATAAATATTGATGTTAAAGATGTCTTTTTTTTTGTGAAGAAATGTTTAGAATTAAGTTGATGAATCCAGATGGATCTCTATTACAATCCCCAAAGAGGGCACTTTAAGTTGATGATTACTTATTTGGGTAGAAATCTTTATTTATAATTGAATCACTTGTTTATTTTATAAAACAAGTTTTTAGTTATTTTTATATCTTTTTATCCAAATAGTTTAAGAAAGACCACTACAAATGAGCAATATTTTGCACTGTTAATACATTTAATAAATCAGAAACTGATGACATAGTGCTGTATTTTACTTCTTTATCTCTTTTTTTCAACCCAAAATGATTTGCTCTGATTAGGGGGTACTTGAATCCAAAAAAATTTCACAGGGGGTACATCACTGAAAAAAGTTTGCAAACCACTGGGCTATAAGGCTTTGTTTCCTTATCTTCAATGTCTGCCTCTCAAGTCATTTGTATTCCCCTGCGTTCCCACTTTTGTAAAGCTACTACAAATGAGAATTTCTATTGAAGATGAATAAAGTATACATATATATATATATATATATATATATATATATATATATATATATATATATATATATATATATATATATATATATATATAAATGTTATTTTAGCGTTTGTAATATTTCCTTACTGCAGGCGGGCCAGGAAAGTACCGGCACTCTTTTTTTACAAAGCCACACTGTTTTAACACGAATGTGGCTTGGCATTGTTTTGCTGAAATAAGCAGGGGCGTCCATGAAAAAGACGGTGCGTAGATGGCAGCATATGTTGTTCCAAAACCTGTATGTACCTTTCAGCGTTATTGGTGCCTTCACAGATGTATAAGTTACCCATGCCTTGGCACTAATGCACCCCCATAAAATCACAGATGCTGGCTTTTGAACTTTGCGTCGATAATAGTCTGGATGCTTCGTTCCCCTTTGGTCCGGATGACACGATGTCGAATATTTCTAAAAACAATTTGAAATGTGGACTCGTCAGACCACAGAACACTTTTCCACTTTGCATCAGTCCATCTTAGATGATCTCAGGCCCAGAGAAGCCGGCACAGTTTCTGGATGTTGTTGATAAATGGCTTTCGCTTTGCATAGTAAAGGTTTAACTTGCACTTACAGATGTAGCGACGAACTGTATTTAGTGACAGAGGTTTTCTGAAGTGTTCCTGAGCCCATGTGGTGATATCCTTTAGAGATTGATGTTAGTTTTTTATACAGTGCCGTCTACGAGATCGAAGGTCACGGTCATTCAATGTTGGTTTCCGGCCATGCTGCTTACGTGGAGTTATTTCTCCAGATTCTCTGAACCTTTTGATGATATTATGGACTGTAGATGTTGAAATCCCTAAATTTCTTGCAATTGCACTTTGAGAAACATTGTTCTTAAACTGTTTGACTATTTGCTCACACAAAATAGTGTACCTCGCCCCATCCTTTCTTCTGAAAGACTGAGGATTTTTGGGGAAACTGTTTCTATACCCAATCATGGCACCCACCTGTTCCCAATTAGCCTGCACACCTGTGGGATGTTCCATATAAGTGTTTGATGAGCATTCCTCAACTTTGTCAGTATTTATTGCCATCTTTCCCAAATTCTTTCTCACATGTTGCTGGCATCAAATTCAAAAGTTAATGATTATTTGCAAAAAAACATTTTTTATCAGTTTGAACATCAAATATGTTGTCTTTGTAGCATATTCAACTGAATATGGGTTGAAAAGGATTTGCAAATCATTGTATTCTGTTTATATTTACATCTAACACAATTTCCCAACTCATATGGAAACAGGGTTTGTATATATATATATATTTTTTTAAATTATATGTGTGTGTGTGGGTATATATACATATACAGGGGTGGTATGGCGTAGTGGGTAGAAACCTGAGGGTTGCAGGTTCGCTTCCCACCTATGGACATCAAAGTCGCTGCCGTTGTGTCCTTGGGCAGGACACTTCACCCTTTGCCCCCGGTGCCACTCACACCGGTGAATGAATGATGAATGAATGATTGGTGGTGGTCGGAGGGGCCGTAGGCGCAAACTGGCAGCCACGCTTCCGTCAGTCTACCCCAGGGCAGCTGTGGCTACTGATGTAGCTTACCACCACCAGGTGTGAATGAATGATGGGTTCCCACTTCTCTGTGAGCGCTTTGAGTATATAACAATAGAAAAGCGCGATATAAATGTAATCCATTATATATATATATATATATATATATATGTCACAATCAGTAGCTTAGCGTTGAGTCAATTCAGTGAAAACTAACAGCAAAAGATATTCCTGTCAAAATTTAATTCAGTGGCTATTTGACGTTAGACATTGCTTCTTCCTGTCTGTGTTAAATAAACTGTAGGCATTGTAAGTTAGTATAGTAAGTGTAAAACCCTAAGGACCCAGTAGTAAAACAGCACTGTACTGAACTGAAGCCTCGTGACCGTGGGGGCCAGGAGTCTTAAGGCAGGGCGGTCCTGAGCAAGGGCGATAAGGTCCGACAGAGTCCTGGTTGATGACATCTGGGATGTCCAGGTCCCCTATGGGTGGTGGGTGTGCACACACTATGAAAGCCTGTTTGGCTTGAACTCTGTCATCCATTCTTGCGACATGGCTGAAGAATCGAAGCCTTCCCCTCATTTAATTCAGTTGAAATCGCCTGCTTTTTTTGTAAACTGCATCATTTCTGACATGGTGGAACCACCAGATATGAAGAAGCAGTTCCTGTGAAATGCAGTCTCTGTGGAAAGAGTCGAAGTTTCAAATTCATACAGGAATTTGAAGATGCGCATCTTCGTGGAGAGGGCTGGACTGGGACCAAAAGAATGGCCCTGGTATTATTTATACGATATGCAGAGGCACACAACATACCAGAGGAATTATGTGCACATTGTGTTGTTTCAAACAAGTATATAAAGTGTGGTTAAGGTATGGTTTGAATACTGTTTAGGTGAACAGAGAGATAATAGCCTGTATGTTAAGAATTCTCCATGTTATTTACGTTTCAATTACTTTATTTTGAAGCCTTTCCTGACAGTGTCACTTCCGCTTCTTTCCTGTAGGTGTCACTTCCGCTTCCCGTTTGACGTGTGTTAATGTGTGCTGACTTGTTTCTCTGTTATGTTTAATCGGTGCTCTAGTCCTTGACGATGTGAGTATGTTAATTATTATATAAGAATCATTTAGTTTATTAATAGACATCACTGTGTTTGTGTAACATTTACTGGTGTTTTATTAATATTATTAGTGCTGTGTTGTCAGAATGCTACGAGCTAACATCTCCCTGTTTAGGATAGCATTGCTGCTCCTAAAGTGGCTAGTTCATGTGCCATTGTGAACATGCAATATATTATGTCTCTAGTACTTTACTTAGAGCATATCTATAGGCATAATATATATATATTGTTGTTTAGATAAATTACATGAATGTTGATGGGTGTTTTTTTTGTGGTTTACAGATACTAACTGCACCTAATATAACCCAATATGCACCATTAAAGTTGGAAGAGTCCAAATGATGACTGTGTGTTCTCTGACCGGAACCCCAACGTGGTCAATATAAAAAAAAAAAACAGTCGCAGAGTTTAATAATCAACACTGTACATATTACTTAGATCTGTGATTTTTAACCACTGTGCCGCGGCACACTAGTGTGTTGTGAGATATTGTCTGGTGTGCCTTGGGAAATTATGCAACTTCACCTAATTGGTTTAAAAAATATTTTTTGCAAATTAATTATCATAATAATGTGCTGTTGTCTAGTGCCTGTGCGGTGTAGAGATTGGCAGGATACTCTTGTAATACTCCATAGGCCGTATTTATCAAGCTTCTTAGAATTACTCCTAAGAAATCTGCTAAGATGTGACTTTAAGGTTTTACTACTTACGTATAAAATACTACACGGTCGAGCTCCATCCTATCTTGCCGATTGTATTGTACCATATGTCCCGGCAAGAAATCTGCGTTCAAAGGACTCCGGCTTATTAGTGATTTCTAAAGCCCCCAAAAAAAGTCCGCGGGCTACAGAGCGTTTTCCATACGGGTTCCAGTACTCTGGAATGCCCTCCCGGTAAGAGTTCGAGATGCTACCTCAGTAGAAGCATTTAAGTCTCACCTTAAAACTCATTTGTATAATCTAGCCTTTAAACCAGGGGTGCCCATTACGTCGATCGCGAGCTACCAGTCGACCGCGGGGTGTGTGTCAGTCGATCTCGAGCCAGGCTTTTTAAAAAAATAGACCTAAAAATGAGTGATCATCAATCTTCACCAAGACGTCACTTAAATGACATTCACGGTACCGGAGGGTCTTGTGAGATGACGCTGGCTGCTGCAAGATCATTATTATGAAAATATGACCGAGAGGAAGGCGAGAAACGAGACGAGAGTCTAAGCCCAGCTCCAGCTCACGTATTCTTGGGTGAAGTCGATCAGGTTCTGCAGGTCTATGTCGTCCCTGTAGGCCCGGATGTTGTTGTTGATGAAAAAGTTGAGCTGGTCCTTGATCCAGTCTTTGAAGACAAAGGCCAGGACTCCTGCTGTTAGTTCCAGGAAGAAGATGATACCCAGGAAGACTGAGAACTAAACACACAAACAACATCTCTGAAACCCACTGTCTTCACCTCGAGTCCAGTGGAACCCGTTTAAGTCGACATCCCACGGACTGGCTGACCCACGCAGACAGAAGCGGTTGTCTACATAAACAAAATACCTACTGCTTGCATATTTAGTTTCCAGAGACATAAGTAGAATGGGCGATAATAAAAGAGTTCTGTAACGAAAGTTTGTTTTATAAGCAGTTACTTTTTTTTCCAACGCTTTAAATCCGGCAGCTTATAAAGCGGTGAAGCTAATTTATGTATTTTTCTTCGCTAACAGCCATAATCTTTTGTATTCAACAAATGATTTTCATATTACACCGACAGAGACACTAAAAAGGTGTGTTTTTGTTAGTGGAATGGTACCATCTTTTGGATGAGTTTGTTTATTGATTGATTGATACTTTTATTAGTAGATTGCACAGCACAGTACATATTCCGTACAATTGACCACTAAATGGTAACACCCCAATAAGTTTTTCATCTTGTTTAAGTCGGGGTCCACGTTAATCAAATCATGGTACAAATATATACTATCAACAAAATACAGTCATCACACAAGTAAATCATCATAGTATATACATTGAATTATTTACAATCCGGGGGGTGGGATGAGGAGCTTTGGTTGATATCAGTACTTCAGTCATCAACAATTGCATCAACAGAGAAATGGACATTGAAACAGTGTAGGTCTTACTTAGTAGGATATGTACAGCCAGCAGAGAACATAGTGAGTTCACATAGCATAAGAACAAGTATATACATTAGAAATACTTTAGATTATTTACATTAGGTTATTTACAATCCGGGTAGATGGGATGTGATTGGAGGAGGATTAGTAAAGGGTTGAAGTTGCCTGGAGGTGTTGTGGTGCATGTACGGTAGATGGCAGTTTTGTCATGTTTAAGAGTGTCACGGTAGAGTGGTAGACGTAAACGTGACTGCTGTTGTTGTGTGTTGTTACCGCGCTGGGAGCACTTAATGAAACTGCCTAACAATAAACCCACATTAGAAACCAAGAACTCGCCCATGATCATTCTACAGTTATAACGTCATTGGGCAGACACGCTCTCAAACGGGTCACTCAGGTCCTCACGGAGCTGGAGGAGGCATGGCCTCCAGCTCAGCCTGAATTTCGGGTGATTTTCAGGAGAAAATTTGTCCCGGGAGGTTTTCGGGAGAGGCGCTGAATTTCAGTAGTCTCCCAGAAAATCCGGGAGGATTGGCAAGTATGCTATAACCATACTGACGAAATGTGTAATTGTTGCATCCCTACGGGTCAGTCACGGATGCTACGTGTCAAAGGAGCACATTTCGGCCTTGAGCGTCGTAACTGCCGGTTGGAGGGCCCCCCTTGTAACTTTTTGCTCCGTGGCATTCTGGCCCCGGACTACAGGTCCCTTCCGCTGCCCAGGGATGTCATTTCGATTTCTGCCCAGAGCTCAGTCTCACATAATGAGGTAGTTCTGTGTTAGCGTGATTATTTCTGAGAAACCCCTAATCCTACCTGATAAGGCAGATAGCTCCAGTTGTAATAAAGAGTATTGAATAGGCCATCTGATAAGTCGCCCCTGGTGCTGCCAAGTTGTAACGTGGGTGATATTTTCTTATCTTTTCCTGCAGACAATTGCATTATTTTCAAAGACTAAATTGCCTCTTGGGTATAATGTGGGACCCACGATGCATTTGTTGCCGTACTACTTTGAATTCTTGACCACATTTTCTCGGATCATGATGTTAACTAAACCGAGGCACTTTTCATCATTGTCACAATTAGAAGCCCTAATCCGGATGCTAGCTTTTCTCCTACCGCGCATCTCAAACGTGTCATTTGCCACAGGATAACAGCTTCCCATTTCCCATCTGATTGTTGTTGTGTGCTTCTTCGGCCCGACTTCTGCAGAGGTCCGCTGGGTGACGAGCAACAGATACAGACAATGTGAGAGAGATCAAAGTCCGTCAAATTAACTCCACTCTCTGTGAGTCAGGCAGTGATCCGCTCAGACACGAGAAAATGCCATCCAATTGCTGGCGTTGTAGACAGTGCCTTCTATTTTTAAACACTGAGTCACATCTAGGCCTTTTTCACAGACCAACAATAGCATAACAAAAGGGGCTTATACAATAGTTGGTGAAAATATGTTTTAGGATGCAACCAAAAGTTCCTATTTGACACGAGAGGCTGTCAAAACCGTCAGTCAGAGCAAACGGACAAGATGCGAGGAGGGTACCGTTTGCATGCTCTAATGAACAGGAACTTATTAGCAAGAGTGTGCATTACTGTCCCACTTGCCTCCTGTCTTTCATTAGCTGCTTATCTCACGCCCGCTGGTGTCATCTTTCATACTTCACAATTTGATTAGCATACGAGCCACAGGGAAAAGAGGAAAAATCATTTTATTAGTGTCAATTACTGCTACAAGTGATCATTTCACCACAAATTTAACAGGAAAGAAAATGAATTATTCACAAACATGATGTTAAATGATAAATGGGTTGTACTTGTATAGCGCTTTTCTACCTTCAAGGTACTCAAAGCGCTTTGACACTACTTCCACATTTACCCATTCACACACACATTCACACACTGATGGAGGGAGCTGCCATGCAAGGCCCCAACCAGCACCCATCAGGAGCAAGGGTGAAGTGTCTTGCTCAGGACACAACGGACGTGACGAGGTTGGTACTAGGTGGGAATTGAACCAGGGACGCTCAGGTTGCGCACGGCCACTCTCCCCACTGCGCCACGCCACTGTTGTGTTATTTCCTACGCTTCCATGTTGCGACACTGTCTTTGCCATGTCTTTTTGATTCAGCGACATTTATGCATGTGTCGGGGTTTGTATGGGTGCTTAAAAACCTTGAAAATGCTCGGATTTTAATGTTGTGTTTACAAGGTTTGAAAAATATTAGAATTTTGGGTGAAGTGCTTGTAAATGCTTGGAAACGTTCATCATATTTCTCCGCAGTCGGACTCAATAGGTTAATTCTAAAATGGAAAAGAATTAAAACGTTTCCGGAAAGCGACCGGAATGAGAATCAGCACCTCCAAATCAGAGTCAATGGTTCTCGCCTGTAAAAGGGTGGAGTGCCATCTCCGGGTTGGGGAGGAGAACCTGCCCCAAGTGGAGGAGTTCAAGTACCTAGGAGTCTTGTTCACGAGTGGGAGAAGAGTGGATCGTGAGATCGACAGGCGGATCGGTGCGGCGTCTTCAGTGATGCGGACTTTGTACCGATCCGTTGTGGTGAAGAAGGTGCTGAGCCGGAAGGCAAAGCTCTCAATTTACCGGTCGATCTACGTTCCCATCCTCACCTATGGTCATGAGCTTTGGGTCATGACCGAAAGGATAAGATCACGGGTACAAGCGGCCGAAATGAGTTTCCTCCGCCGTGTGGCGGGTCTCTCCCTTAGAGATAGGGTGAGAAGCTCTGCCATCCGGGAGGAACTCAAAGTAAAGCCGCTGCTCCTTCACATCGAGAGGAGCCAAGATGAGGTGGTTCGGGCATCTGGTCAGGATGCCACCCGAACGCCTCCCTAGGGAGGTGTTTAGGGCACGTCCAACCGGCAGGAGGCCACGGGGCAGACCCAGGACACGTTGGGAAGACTATGTCTCCCGGCTGGCCTGGGAACGCCTCGGGATCCCCCGGGAAGAACTAGACGAAGTGGCTGGAGAGAGGGAAGTCTGGGCTTCCCTGCTTAGGCTGCTGCCCCCGCGACCCGACCTCGGATAAGCGGAAGATGATGGATGGATTGATGGAAAAGTTTCCTTAAAAATGAAAGCTACACGCTTGATCTGTTGGCTTTGCACGATCCCTTACATTGGGTTGTTGCCATGGTGTCGCCCCTAAGAGGACAGTGGTGCATCGGTTCATCATGCCGGGAGGTTGTCGTTTTTTAATGAACATTGGATTGAAAATGAAAAATACAAACTTTGGTTAAAACGTGAACCAAATTGAGTCATATGAAAGGTAAGCCACATAGATGCCCTACAAGATCACTAAGGTTAGTTAAGTTTTGTTTTCTAACCTGTTGGTACAGACCTAAACTGTTGGATCAGCGCTAGATTACATGTTAGTTACGGACAGTTATTACGAGCTATGAAAGAAAAAAATCAAGTGTTTGTAATTGATAAATTATAATGTTAAGAACTTCCCTCAACTAAAAATCGATGTGTTATCATAGCCACAGTTATAAGGCTAGATATTATTCATGACAGGTGACTAAGGTGTTGTGAAACAAACAAAATATTTTCCTTTTATTTATTATCCTATATTAATGTGTAACAGTTTTGTTAATAAATGAGTGAAATTGACATTTTGAGGGTGCGTGTATTTATATAACATTAAGCAGTTTACAAACACAAATGCGGTGTGAATCAATCCGTGCTGTTCGATGTCATTGAGTGCTGTAAGTAAGAAAAAGAATAAGAAATTTGAAAAACAACATAAATGGAGACACGTTTGCAAGCACCAATGACATTGAATAGTCTACAGAAACAATGCTTTATTTTCTATGCCCCATTCAGTTAATGAATGGCTCAATGTTAGGCTTAGGCTTTAGCAGATTTTCCGTATTTTTCCTACGACAGCATTTGGAGACCTCAAACAACAAGGCTATGGATTGATTCACACTGGTTTTCGCCTTTTGCAAGGGTACTGGAAAAACTGGTAAAATTGATCTTGAAAGTCCTTGAAAAGTACTTGAATTTGGCCATGGAAAAGGAGTACGAACCCTGTAATATGTGTGTTAAAGCATGGCATTAATGTTTGCAAAAAAAAAATGCATCTTTACCTGCACTTGAAAGCACTTAAAGTAGACATCTAATCACCAGTAGGTGGCACTGTTGCCTCATATACTGACTGCCTCTGTTCTATTGTATACACACACATTCATTGTACGGTGACAAGGTGTGAAGGAATGTTTTTTGGGAAGCAATGCATGGGGTCGCTACTGACCTCACAGGTTTCTGTAACACATTTTCATGAATTACATGTCGGTGAAAGAAGGGTTTCTTTGCATGGCTTTGGAGAAAACAGCAGACGACTCTTTTTGGACATTAATGTTAGAATGGAACACAAATATGAACCAGCATCCGAATGTAAACAGAGAAGCTGATGTTTTAGTGTACAGTTCCAACTCATGGGCAGGACTCACAAATACATTAGTGTGTCAATATTCTTAACATAAGTGGGGAAAAAAAAACATTTGCATATGCTGTACTGTATAAGAATAATTTGGTTCTGCACTAAAGCTGAACTTCTTACTCACACATAGGGTTGGAAGGCATACCGGTATTAGTATAGTACCGCAGCACTAATGAATAATTCGATACTATACCACTAGTACAAAACCCTACCCTTACCCAAAGCACCCCCCGTCGTCGTCACGTCAGGACGCATTTTGGCTTAAAAAAATAACGATAAAGGTGAAGTTATACCACTAAAATGCCCACCGGAAGAGGTGCTTTAAGACATGGCTCGCTAGTTAGCGGCTAACATCCAGTCCCAGCCGGCAGTGTTCTAGCGATTTCTAAATCACTAATCCATGCCTCAGTGACGACAAACAACGAAGTTTCTTACTAGTATCATCCCTGCAGGATGAGGAATAGCTAAACATGCTTCACTACACACCGTATCTCACCAGAGTCACAATGTAAACAAATGCTATTGGTGGATCTACACCTGACATCCACTCTAATGATACCAAGTACAGGCCTGTATAAAGTCGATACAACTATGATTACGTCAATATTTTTTGGCATCACATCTTCTTTAATTTATTTTCCAATTTATATTATGTTTATAAAGTCAGGCAATATGTCCCTGGACACATAAGGACTTTGAATATGACCATTGTATGATCCTGTAACGACTTGGTATCGGATTAATACCCACATTTGTGGTATCATCCAAAACTAATGTAAAACATCCAAACAACAGAAGAATAGTAACAGGAATGGTGTGGCGTGGTTGGGAGAGTGGCCGTGCCACCAACCTGAGGGTTCCTGGTTCAATCCCCACCTTCTACCAACCTGGCCACGTCCGTTGTGTCCTTGAGCAAGACAATTCACCCTTGCTCCTGGTTGGTCGTGGTTAGGGCCTTGCATGGCAGCTCCCGCCATCAGTGTGTGAATGTGTGTGTGAATGGGTGAATGTGGAAATAGTGTCAAAGCACTTTGAGTACCTTGAAGGTAGAAAAGCGCTATACAAGTACAACCATAATAAGTGATTATTATATTTTAACAGAAAGGTAGATAGAACATGTTAAAAGAAAAGCTAAGCAGATATTAACAGTAAATGAACAACGGGGTCTGCTCATACTACAAAGGCGGACGTGAGTACATTTTCAGGACTTATGCAGATCCCAAATACACATTAGCTACCAGAAGGTAAAAAAAAAAGTTGTTTTTGCATAATATTGCGGGGAAAAAAAACACCAGATAATGTCTGCTATTCGGTGCCATTTTGCGGCGCTTATACACACACCATAATAAAACCCGTATGTTGAAGAGTACGTCTGACTACAGTAGCCGTAATGGGTCGACAATCCATCAAGCGGTGCAGATTCATAGCTTACCAAAGTTGTTCTAAAATATTTTAGCGCTGGCCACGTGTAATCTTCTATATTCTCAACGGAACATTTAAAGTTTCGGTGTTGTTTACTGGCCTCATCTTGTAGTGTTCACATATCTCTTATGTTACTCAGTGGCCTAGTGGTTAGAGTGTCCGCCCTGAGATCGGTAGGTTGAGAGTTCAAACCCCGGCCGAGTCATAACAAAGACTATAAAAAAATGGGACCCATTTGCTTGATACTCAGCATCAAGGGTTGGAATTGGGGGTTAAATCACCATAAATGATTCCCGGGCGCGACACCGCTGCTGCCCACTGCTCCCCTCACTTCCCAGGGGGTGATCAAGGGTGATGGGTCAAATTTCACCACATCTAGTGTGTGTGTGTGACAATCATTGGTACTTTAAGTTTAACTTATGTGGGACAGCTATCTACTGGTCACACTTATCACAACACCATGTACCAAATAAAATAGCTTTGAGGTCGGTAAGCACAACCAAAATGATTCCGTACATTAGGCGCACCGGGTTATAAGGCGCACTGTCCATTTTTGAGAGAATGAAACGATTTTGAGTTTGTCTTATAGTCCAACAAATACGCCATATGGCCCCATGTTCCAACCTGTGGTGTTTTGCAATGTTGTGGAACATGTCGTACACAACTTTACTCTGTACCACCCTTTTTTGGAAATATAGAAGCACTCCTTTGGTTTGATTTACGACAGAACCAACATTTAGCATACTGAAGGTGCGCTCCAGAGACGCTGGGAAAAATTGCGATCCTGCCCGGAATGACCAAGTTGCTGGAAATGTTTTAATATTGGATATATATTTTTATTTTTTTGGTGTTGGCTGGCTCCAAAACAGCCTTAAAGGCCTACTGAAATGAGATGTTCTTATTTAAACGGGGATAGCAGGTCCATTCTATGTGTCATACTTGATCATTTCGCGATATTGCCATATTTTTGCTGAAATGATTTAGTAGAGAACATCCACGATAAAGTTCGCAACTTTCGGTGCTAAAAGAAAAGCCCTGCCTCTACCGGAAGTCGCAGACGATGACGTCGCAAGTGTGGGGGCTCCTCACATATTCCCATTGATTTTAATGGGAGCCACCAACAAAAAGTGCTATTCGGACCGAGAAAACGACAATTTGCCCATTAATTTGAGCGAGGATGAAAGATTTGTGTTTGAGGATATTAATAGCGACGGACTAGAAAAAAAAATAAATAAATAAGAATAAGTTAAAAAAACGAAAACGCGATTGCATTGGGGCGAGTTCCAATGTTTTTAGACACATTTACTAGGTTAATTCTGGGAAATCCCTTATCCTTCTATTGTGTTGCTAGTGTTTTAGTGAGTTTAATAGTACCTGATAGTCGGAGGTGTACATCCACGGGTGTCTTGAGGCAAATGTCTCAGGGGAGTCGACGGCAGCTTTGTGGACGACGCAAGCTCAGCTTTTCTCCGGTAAGAAGCGACTTTTTACCACAATTTTCTCACCGAAACCTGCTGGTTGACATTCCGTCGTGATTCATGTCTGCTTGACCGCGCTCTGATCCATAGTAAAGTTTCACCTCCAGGAATTTTAAAAAAGGAATCACCGTGTGTTTGTGTGGCTAAAGGCTAAAGCTTCCCAACTCCATCTTTCTACTGTGACTTCTCCAATATTAATTGAACAAATTGCAAAAGATTCAGCAACACAGATGTCCAAAATACTGTGTAATTATGCCGTTAAAGCAGACGACTTTTAGCTGTGTGTGTGTGCAGCGCTCATACTTCCTAAAAACCTGTGACGTCTTGCATACACGTCATCATTACACAACGTTTTCAAGACGAAACTCCCGGGAAATTTAAAATTGCAATTTAGTAAACTAAAAAGGCCGTATTGGCATGTGTTGCAATGTTAATATTTCATCATTGATATATAAACTATCAGACTTCGTGGTGGGTAGTAGTGGCTTTCAGTAGGCCTTTAAAGTCATCATTACACTGAAAAATAGAATTGTTGGACGGACAGTATGTCAAATATTTGTATTTCAGCCAGCCAGCCATTTTTCTACCGCTTGTTCCTTTTTGAGGTGGCGGAGCCAATCTCAGCTGCATTTGTGCAGAAGGCGGAGTACACTGTGGACACCACATCATCACAGAAATATTAGTATTTATGACAGAAATACATCAAATATCAACATGCAGACAAAACATTTTTCTCTCCCTTGTTAGTTGTTGCACTGATTGCCTCCTTCTGTCCACCGTGCAGCTATTTGTGCATATGTTCCATTTGCATTTAGACGCAATAGCCGACCCAAAACTGTTTAAGGCTAGATAAATCACATTGTGAGTAATCAATCAATCAATGTTTACTTATATAGCCCTAAATCACTAGTGTCTCAAAGGGCTGCACAAACCACCACGACATCCTCGGTAGGCCCACATAAGGGCAAGGAAAACTCACACCCAGTGGGACGTCGGTGACAATGATGACTATGAGAACCTTGGAGAGGAGGAAAGCAATGGATGTCGAGCGGGTCTAACATGATAATGTGAAAGTTCAATCCACAATGGATCCAACACAGTCGCGAGAGTCCAGTCCAAAGCGGATCCAACACAGCAGCGAGAGTCCCGTTCACAGCGGAGCCAGCAGGAAACCATCCCAAGCGGAGGCGGATCAGCAGCACAGAGATGTCCCCAGCCGATACACAGGCAAGCAGTACATGGCCACCGGATCGGACCGGACCCCCTCCACAAGGGAGAGTGGGACACAGAAGAAAAAGAAAAGAAACGGCAGATCAACTGGTCTAAAAAGGGAGTCTATTTAAAGGCTAGCATATACAAATGAGTTTTAAGGTGAGACTTAAATGCTTCTACTGAGGTGGCATCTCGAACTGTTACCGGGAGGGCATTCCAGAGTACTGGAGCCCGAACGGAAAACGCTTTATAGCCCGCAGACTTTTTTTGGGCTTTGGGAATCACTAATAAGCCGGAGTCCTTTGAACGCAGATTTCTTGCCGGGACATATGGTACAATACAATCGGCAAGATAGGATGGAGCTAGACCGTGTAGTATTTTATACGTAAGTAGTAAAACCTTAAAGTCACATCTTAAATGCACAGGAAGCCAGTGCAGGTGAGCCAGTATAGGTATATATGTATGTATATATGTATATAAAGGTATATACAGTACAGGCGTAATGTGATCACACTTTCTTGTTCTTGTCAAAAGTCTAGCAGCCGCATTTCGTACCAACTGTAATCTTTTAATGCTAGACATGGGGAGACCCCAAAATAATACGTTACAGTAGTCGAGACGAGACGTAACAAACGCATGGATAATAATCTCAGCGTCTTTAGTGGACAGAATGGAGCGAATTTTAGCGATATTACGGAGATGAAAGAAGGCCGTTTTAGTAACGCTTTTAATGTGTGACTCAAAGGAGAGAGTTGGGTCAAAGATAACACCTATATTCTTTACCGTGTCGCCTTGTTTAATTGTTTAGTTGTCAAATGTTAGAGTTGTATTATTAAATAGAGTTCGGTGTCTAGCAGGACCGATAATCAGCATTTCCGTTTTTTGGGCGTTGAGTTGTAATGCTTATTTTAATCTGAATCTCCTACTATCTCATGCATTCTAATAATCAGCATATATTCTGCACATACATGAAGACATATACGCTGAATGGTTGCACTCGCAATTTTGCTCGTTTAAGAGATGCAATCCTAAGTGCACACCAGGGTTACTAGATCAGCTTTGCGCGTTTTTTAGCACAGGGAAACCTTTAGATCAGGTCCTATAAGTATGTTATCCATCCAAAGCTGTTTCGAGATATTGTCGAAGTACTTTGTGATGCTGTCAGAGAGTTTTTGATCTGCTCGTGGAAAACCTCTAATATTTCAGAACTCATAAGTGTTTGTGCCGGACAAAAAGTAATAACTCACATGTCAGCTATTATACGAATACGAGTAAAACTGTCACACAGATGCAAGGACAAAGAAATAAACACATTTCAATGTTTTAAAGTTGATGAATGAATATGCCACATGACAACGACACAATCTTCAGCCTTTATGTAAACATGATGCCACCTCGGCAGCAGTATGAGGATGACAGAACAGTATAGATTTTTGCATTTTCCTTAAGATTTTCTCAAGGCCGTCTACAGTGAGAACTCAAGGGAAAGAGCAAAAGTGTCTACAAAAGGCAGGTGGCTACCAATGCCGGTTGCTATGACAAACTCACCCTTTAAACTTAATGGGAAAAAAAACATGCAACAATTTGTATGTAGCAGCCCTTGTGGCTTCATGTTCAGAGTAAACAACTACAACGGACCCCTGCATTCCACCAAGTGTGCTTTAAAATAAATCTGGTTGATTTCTAGAATAAAACATTCTGTTTGGTAATGGCTTACATAGGCATTTCAAAGCACATAATGCGGGGGTAAAAAGAGAAATCCAACCCCTCTTCTCCCTACTCCAGTTGGATAAGGGCCAGTCAGAGCCACTATTTTTTACTGTTTTACTGCAAAAAGCCTCATCCTACACATGGGCATACATGAACAACACACACACACACACACACACACACACACACACATTGACCTCTGCTCTGCCAAATTTATTGTAAATGTCACATACCAACATGCCTCTTACAGTACTAGGAAAGGACAGAGCAGGCTGTACTTCCTCAGGAGGCTACACTCCTTTAGTTCTTGTGGCCATGTCCACATCTGACCTGGGATCAGTTATTGTGGGCAGGTGCACATCTGACCTGGGATCAGTTCTTGTGGCCCGGTGCACATCTGACCTTGGATCAGTTCTTTTGGGCAGGTGCATATCTGACCTGGAAAAATGTCTTGTGGCCTGGTGCACATCTGACCTGAGATCAGTTCTTTTGGGCAGGTGCACAGCTGGCCTGGAAACAGTTCTTGTGGCCATGTGCGCATCTGACCTGAGATCAGTTCTTGTGGCCCATGTCCACATATGACCTGAGATCAGTTCTTATGGCCCATGTCCACATATGACCTGGGATCAGTTATTATGGGCAGGTGCACATCTGACCTGGGCTCAGTTATTATAGGCAGGTGCACATCTGACCTGGGATCAGTTATTATGGGCAGGTGCACATCTGACCTGGGATCAGTTATTATGGGCATGTGCACATCTGACCTGAGATCAGTTATTATGGGCAGGTGCACATCTGACCTGGGATCAGTTATTATGGGCATGTGCACATCTGACCTGAGATCAGTTATTATGGGCAGGTGCACATCTGACCTGGGATCAGTTATTATGGGCAGGTGCACATCTGACCTGGGATCAGTTATTATGGGCAGGTGCACATCCGACCTGAGATCAGTTATTATGGGCAGGTGCACATCTGACCTGGGATCAGTTATTATGGGCAGGTGCACATCTAACCTGGGATCAGTTATTATGGGCAGGTGCACATCCGACCTGGGATCAGTTATTATGGGCAGGTGCACATCTGACCTGGGATCAGTTATTATGGGCAGGTGCACATCTGACCTGGGATCAATGAGTTCTTGTGGCCATGTGCGCATCTGACCTGAGAACAGTTCTTGTGGCCCATGTCCACATAGGACCTGAGATCAGTTATTATGGGCAGGTGCACATCTGACCTGGGATCAGTTATTATGGGCAGTCGCACATCTGACCTGGGATCAATCTGTTCTTGTGGCCATGTCCACATCTGACCTGAGATGTTTTTTCACGGGACACATTTCCGGAGTTGTTGCAGTAGTGCGCCACAGATGAGGAGATGCTGCTCCGTTGTTGATCCAAATAAAGTGTGAATGTCATTAAAACAGCTAGCTCCATCTTTTGACACTTCTTCCACTACCGTCCTTGCACGCTACACCGCTACAACAAAGATGACGGGGAGAAGACGCTGCTGAAGGTGAGCCACGTAAATATGACCATTTTAATGCGCCTTATAATCCGGTGCACCTTTTGTAAGAAAAAAGTCCTGACTAGTCCCACTCATCCGCAGTGCTTCTTATAATCCAATGCACCTTATGGTCCAGAAAATATGGTACTTTACACTGTCTTTCACACTGTTTATATATGCTATAGCTATGAGTTTTTTTCCCCCTTAGACACAGTCTGAACCCCCTCTCCAGGGGCCTAGGCTTGGACTGAAAATGTAATCGTATTTTTTGTTTTTAAGTCACCTTCCTCCTCCCCGTTGTTTACCTGCTTCTCACTTTTTTTGTAAAGGGCGCCGGAAGTTGTGATCCTGTTCTGTCTCCCTGTAATGTTTGTCTGCTCTTGAATGGAATTGGGCTGAAAATCTTAATTTCACCTCGGGGATTATTAAAGTACCGTATTTCCTTGATTTGCCGCAGGGCATATAGTATGCGACTGCCTTGAATTACTGCCGGGTCAAACTCGCTTCCCAGAATAATTAGCGCATGCTTAGTATTACCGCCTGGTCAAACTCGTGAGGTCACGAGTGACACTTCCCCTGTCATCATTTTCAAAATGGAAGAGGCTGATTTACATACTGTTAATTTGAAATCGCATAAAGGGAAGATTAAGAGCTATTCGGTATGATTTAAGGTCCAAGCTTACATCACACTCAAATTTTTACTGCATGCCTTTGGTAAGTGGCGGAGTGAGAAGAGGTTTTAACATAATTTGCGCATGCTTACTTTTACTGCATGCCTTTGGTAAGCGCAGGAGTGAGAAGAGGTTTTACGTCAATTAGCGTTCCGGCGGCAATTCAAGGAAATACGGTACTTCTGATTCTGGTGTAATTTACCTTTTATCTCAAACTGCTTCCCAGAGTACCTGCATCCATTTTGATATTCCCAAAGTCATAATAGAAGGGTTTGTGTGGAGAACTACATACACAATTAATAACTAGCAAAATCACCTTCCTCTACCACCACCATGATAAAATTGTCAAGATTGCAAGAAAGTAAGGATTAATGATGCGGAAGAGCTGTGAATGAAAGGATGTGTTCTTCCCCATCATGGCCCTCTCGCTCGTCCCCTTTCACTCACTCTGCCTTTTGAACAGCTGAAACTTCTAAGATACGTTATTGGAGCTAATCAGACTAAAATGAAGAAAGCGATGAGGTGAGACAGCAGGAATTAACTTCCTCCGCTGCCTGCATGTGCGCTGCCCGTCTTCACTGGGCTTCTGTTCACACGCTCTCTGATAAAGGTGGAGGAATAATGGTGGAAGGAGGAAGCATGGCGGAGGTAAAGTCATGAAGCTGCGACTCTCCACCCTGAAGTGATGAATCGATTCTCTAATCCAATGAAGGGAAAATGAAAAGAAATGAAGGTTACAATAGAGGGTGATTAAAGCTTAATATAATTTCACTTTTCTTCCTGGTGGTCCAGATGGTGGTAGTTCTTATGGCCGAGGCTTTTTCTTAACAACATATCAATAAGCGTAGAGGAGATATTTCATGGTGAAATACGTTCTGACATCAAATTAAAACACAATTTTGTTACAGTCAGTCTCACTAAAGGGAGAATAATTTTTCATCTGTCATCACGGCAGATTTTATACAATTTCATCCCCATAGATTTGTAATATGAAGCAACCATTTATGTGGGTTGTGTCCAAAATTTCTAACAAGCATGAAGTTTAGTATCTCTACCAAGGACTTAAAGTGGGCTTCACATGTCAATATTTTTTAAAGGGGAACATTACCACAATTTCAAAAGGGTTAAAAACAATAAAAATCAGTTCCCAGTGGCTTGTTTTATTTTTCGAAGTTTTTTTCAAAATTTTACACAAAAAAAAACTTTAAAGTTCTTGATTTTCGCTATTTGCGATGCGACTGTCCATTTCCCTGTGACGTCATACAGTGCTGCCAATACAAACAATATAGCGGTTACCACAGCAAGATATAGCGACATTAGCTCGGATTCAGACTCGGATTTCAGCGGTTTAAGCGATTCAACAGATTACGCATGTATTGAAACAGATGGTCGGAGTATGGAGGCAGATAGCGAAAACGAAATTGAAGAAGAAACTGAAGCTATTGAGCAAATAGCTATTGACGCTATTCGACCATAGCATGGGTGTACCTAATGAAGTGGCCCATAGCATGGCTGCCTTATTAGCATCGCCGGTAAAATGTGCGGACCAAACGATCAGGACTTTTGCATCTTGTGAAACTGGAGCAACTTAAATCCGTCGATTGGTAAGTGTTTGTTTCGCATTAAATGTGGGTATCTAGTTTCAAATGTACATACAGCTAGCGTAAATAGCATGTTAGCATCGATTAGCGTAGCATGTTAGCATCGATTAGCTGGCAGTCATACTGCGACCAAATATGTATGTTTAGCACATAAGTCAACAACATCAACAAAACTCACCTTTGTGATTTAGTTGACTTAAGCGTTGCAAATGCATCTGCAGGTTATCCATACATCTCTGTGCCATGTCTGTCTTAGCATCGTCGGTAAAATGTGGAGACACTCTGGCACATTCAATGGGGGTCTGGCGGAAGATTTGTTGCCAGTGGTGCAACTTGAATCCCTCCCTGTTAGTGTTGTTACACCCTCCGACAACCCACCCACGAGGCATGATGTCTCCAAAGTTCCAAAAAATTGTCAAAAAAACGGAAAATAACAGAGTTGAGTCCTGGTGTTTGTAATGTGTTGAAAATGAAAATGGCGGGTGTGTTACCCCAGTGACGTCACGTTCTGACGTCATCGCTACGAGACTGATATACAGAAAGGCGTTTCATTCGCCAAAATTCACCCATTTAGAGTTCGGAAATCGGTTAAAAAAATACATGGTCTTTTTTCTGCCACATCAAGGTATATATTGACGCTTGCAAAGGTTTGGTGATGATATTCCCTTTAAGTGTGACAGATACCTCAAAGTGGTGTGGTCTATAGTTGTACGGTATACCGATATTAATATTGTCCGGCCATACTAATTAATCATTTTCGGTACTATACCGCTTCCGAAAAGTACCGGTCCGCGATCCCCCCGCATCCCTGCCGTCGTCACGTCATGTTATTGCTGGTTTAAGAGCGGACTAGAATGTTCCGAAGTGCACTATTACTGAGTACTTACAAGCAGACACCGTGTGTAGAAAGAAAAGGCAAAACGGACGCATTTTGGCTTAAAAACTAACGATAAAGGTGAATTTATAACACTGAAACACCCTCAGGAAGAGGTGCTTAAACACAGTCAGTTTTTTTTAGCCTACTTCTAAATCACTAATCCTCGCCTCCATGACAAAAAAGAAAGTAAGTTTCTTACAAGTATCATCCCTGCAGGACGAGGAATTGCTAAACGCGCCATCGAGGATCTACACCTGAAATCCACTGTAATGATACCAAGTACAGGACCGTATCTTGTCAATACTACTATGATTACATCGATATTTTTTACCATCACAACATCTTCTTTATTATGTTTATAAACTCAGGAAATATGTCCCTATGAGCACTTTGAATATGACCAATGTATGATCCTGTAACTACTTGGTATGGGATTGATACCCAAATTTGTGATATCATCCAAAACTAATGAAAAGTACTTTAACAGAAGAATAAGTGATTATCATATATTAACAGAAGTGTAGATAAAACATGTTAATAGAGAGAGGAAGCTGATATTAACAGTACATGTACAAGTCGGACACGTTTCCAGTGAAGGTTGGACTCCGCCAAGGCTGTCCTTTGTCACCGATTCTGTTCATAACTTTTATGGACAGAATTTCTAGGCGCAGTCAAGGCGTTGAGGGGTTCCGGTTTGGTGGCCACGGGATTAGGTCTCTGCTTTTTGCAGATGATGTGGTCCTGATGGCTTCATCTGGCCGGGATCTTCAGCTCTCACTGGATCGGTTCGCAGCCGAGTGTGAAGCGACCGGAATGAGAATCAGCACCTCCAAGTCCGAGTCCATGGTTCTCGCCCGGAAAAGGGTGGAGTGCCATCTCCGGGTTGGGGAGGAGACCCTGCCCCAAGTGGAGGAGTTCAAGTACCTAGGAGTCTTGTTCACGAGTGGGGGAAGAGTGGATCGTGAGATCGACAGGCGGCTCGGTGCGGCGTCTTCAGTAGTGCGGACGTTGTATCGATCCGTTGTGGTGAAGAAGGAGCTGAGCCGGAAGGCAAAGCTCTCAATTTACCGGTCGATCTACGTTCCCATCCTCACCTATGGTCATGAGCTTTGGGTCATGACCGAAAGGATAAGATCACGGGTACAAGCGGCCAAAATTAGTTTCCTCCGCCGTGTGGCGGGGCTCTCCCTTAGAGATAGGGTGAGAAGCTCTGCCATCCGGGAGGAACTCAAAGTAAAGCCGCTGCTCCTCCACATCGAGAGGAGCCAGATGAGGTGGTTCGGGCATCTGGTCAGGATGCCACCCGAACGCCTCCCTAGGGATGTGTTTAGGGCACGTCCAGCTGGTAGGAGGCCACGGGGAAGACCCAGGACATGTTGGGAAGACTATGTCTCCCGGCTGGCCTGGGAACGCCTCGGGATCCCCCGGGAAGAGCTAGACGAAGTGGCTGGGGAGAGGGAAGTCTGGGCTTCCCTGCTTAGGCTGCTGCCCCCGCGACCCAACCTCGGATAAGCGGAAGATGATGGATGGATGGATGGATGTACAAGTAATAAATAAATAATTTTTTACCACTTTTCCTAAATAATTTTGACAAAATAATAGAATGAAAATCATACAATATGTTACTGCATATTGTATAATATTGTATATTGCGTGTGCAAAAACAATAAACCCACACTAGTTTTGTCCCAAAACCAATATGTTGATACTTTTCTAAATAAAGGGGACCACAAAAATTGCATTACTGGCTTTAATTTAACAAAAACTCTTATGGTTCATGAAACATTTGTTTTTTATTGCAAGTTTGTTCTTGAATAAAATAGTGACCATATGGGACAACTTGCCATTTAGCAGTAAGTAAACAAACAAAGGCTCCTGTGTCAGTGGGTCCCCACATTGCGGGTGCCCAAATTTCCACAAAATAAATAAAAGCATTCCCGAGACTTATCTTTTCTGTAAGGGAAGGCATGGATGTGGTGTTTCTCTCCACTGCCTGTCTGCCTTCTTTTGCACCGCCTATGGTTCACTCAGCTCCAAGGACGATTCCTGTCGCTCGGCTCCCTTATCGGCGTGGCGCAGTGGGAGATTGGCCGTGTGCAACCCGAGGGTCCCTGGTTCAAATCCCACCTAGTACCAACCTCGTCACGTCCGTTGTGTCCTGAGCAAGACACTTCACCCTTGCTCCTGATGGGTGCTGGTTGGCGCCTTGCATGGCAGCTCCCTCCATCAGTGTGTGAATGTGTGTGTGAATGGGTAAATGTGGAAGTAGTGTCAAAGCGCTTTGAGTACCTCGAAGGTAGAAAAGCGCTATACAAGTACAACCCATTTATCATTTATTTATTTCCCGCTGGCTTCACGCTCAATTGCCTGACTTGGCTCCTTCATGCTACTGTTGTGCAGCACTCCTTTTGAGTGCGTCTTTTGTTTATTTCCCATTCTGTTTGGAAAAAATGTAATTCCAAGATTTCAACTGATTGGGACGGGATTGATATTGAAACGATTAAAAAAAGAAAAGGTTATTGAAGAGATTTGAAAACCTTTAACATATATCAGCAACCGAGAGTCGAGTAGAGTTTGTGTTTATTTTGGACATGCAAACATACAACATGATAGATGAAGTGAAGTGAATTACATTTATATAGCGCTTTTCTCTAGTGACTCAAAGCGCTTTACATAGTGAAACCCAACATCTATCCATCCATCCATCCATTTTCTACCGCTTATTCCCTTTCGGGGTCGCGGGGGGCGCTGGCGCCTATCTCAGCTACAATCGGGCGGAAGGCGGGGTACACCCTGGACAAGTCGCCACCTCCATCTAAGTTACATTTAAACCAGTGTGGGTGGCACCGGGAGCAGGTGGGTAAAGTGTCTTGCCCAAGGACACGACGGCAGTGACTAGGATGGCGGAAGCGGGAATCGAACCTGCGACCCTCAATATCTACCAACCGAGATATGCCGCCCCTAAAGGAAAAAAAACAATTAAATACTTAATCGCTGGAAAATTACATTAAATAAAATTTACAGTTGGCAGACAAAATCAAAGAAAATAAACTAAACTAAGCTAAAATAAAATAAAATGAAAATGATCACAATTTCAAGTTTCTCTATTCAACATGTTGGAAAAGGAGTAGGAAACAGCAGAGCGTATTTAATCTTACCCCTTTTCTTTTACATAACAGTTGCTAAAACTTTTTTTCACTTCCTGTTTTCAATTTATTCACAATACACTCCATAAGTAATAACATTAAAAATACATAAATACATGAATAATAATGAGTGAGATAAGGTGAGATAAATAAGATTACCCAGAAAACAAATGGATGGATGAAATACATTCAGAATGTTAATCATGGTTCTTCTTCTTTGTAATTTGGAAACACTTTAAGTTTGAAGAGTTTCATGAAGGGGGTCATATTAGTACTTTGTTCCGAGACTTTTGATTTTGCGACTTTAAGAGGCTGCTTTTGGTTTCCATTTTTTAGCAATGGCAGCTTTACTCTTTTTCGACTTGCGGCCATTTTGGGAGAAAGGGAGAACTCATTTTCCTTGTTTTGTGTGGAAATACTTGGCCTTTCCAGTTTTCCATGGCATCTTCAACTGTTGGGTGTGGGTTTGTGGCAGCATCAGACTCTTCACAGGGTTAAGCATCCTTTGGTCTCTTCTCTTCTACAGTGAATGCAGGGTCAACGGAATCATCGTCTTTTTTTTTTTTTTTTAGCAGAACAAATCCACATGTTTCCTTTGATGAAGGAAAGAAGGCGAACAATAAAACGATCCACCCTTATAGGTAAGCGTTCATGTTTTATATTTTTGAACTCTGCTTCAACAGCGGCTGAACTTGCAGTGATGCTGGTGCTGTGGAATAAGTGATAAGTGGCACCATTATTCCTGTCCAGAGTGGTAAGTAACTTTCAAGTGTTATTATATGGGAAATAATCTCAGGAAGGAAGTAAATGTTATCACGATCTCCATCAGCCTACTGTCTGGCGTCAGTCTGGTTCTGAGCACATGCATCCACTTTTTCCTATTCTTCAACTTTGTCACCTGGAATGGCGACATACTCTTGTGCAAATTGTGCTCCCAGGTATTTATTGCACCTTTCTGATGACAGCATTTGCATGACTGGTAGACTGCTGTGCCATGTCAGAACATCCTGACACAGGAAGATATGGCCGAATGAGCAATTTGGCCTCGTCAGTTTTTTTTTACAAGTGATCCACTTGCATCAAAACATGCTGTCGTATTCGTTTTCTTTATAAAGGCTCGTTTTCTTTATAAAGGCATTGCCCTGGTGTGCGGTCAAATTTGGAAGACGATGGCAGCCACTCATGGAGACCATGTTTGTCGCAATGGAAGGCATGGGTCGAGCTATGGGATCACAGGCTGTGGCGATTTCTGAACTGAATCTTAAGTTGGATCACATCATGGAGAGGCTTATTGAAATGGAAAAATTGGATATTTGAACAGACAAGCCTTGGAAAAACAACAATCCTTATCTACGATTTGACGCACTCAAACAACACCTGGGAGTTGAAATTTGCTTGCAATGCCTACAGAGCGGCTCCAGGCCTACAGACACAACTCCCTGGAGTTCAGACTCTGACTGATTATTTTTTTACTCTCCCTCCCTCCCTAATGTTTACCTGTTTCTCACCTTTTTTTGTAAGCGGTGCCAGAAGAAGGCAGACCTGTCAGCGATCCTTTTTTTTGTCTCCCTGCAATGTTTGTCTGTTCTTGAATGGGATTGTGCTGAAAATCTCAATTTCCCTTTGGGGATTAATAAAGTACTTCTGATTCTGATTCTGAATGTACACATGCATTTGTGTTTGACTCCAGTAGTGACAGGGAAAACTTGTCCAGTCCAATGTCTCTGATGCTACCACTGTGACATGAACTATTTTAACAGCTACAAGGAATAAACTGGATTTTTGTCTTCTAATTCCACATAATTCCTTTATTGTTTTGTTTTGCACAGTACGACCAAATTGGGCAGATGAGTTGGCTCTGGATGGCCAAAGTCCATAAGCTTCTGTGCCTGTGATGCCCTCCAGATATTGGGTTGCATCCTACCCTCACATAGTTCTGTGGCTACCTGCACATGCAAGTCTCCAGACAAAAAAACGCTTTGAACAGCCAGTGTGTAGGGAGTCATCTATGTTTTAATTAGGCGTGGGCAAATTAATGCGTTAATTACGAGTTAACTCAACAATCTATTAAGGCCGACAATTATTTTATCGCACATTTGCGTATGTTGTTTACATGCTTTTATTTTGTTAACGCCTTTTCCTAACAAGATGGCGTCGCTCGGGAGGGGTTCGGCGTGGAGGGGCTCTTGGTAAAGATGGAACATTTGGCAAAAATACCGGACAAATCTGCAAATTTCCTGGCTGGCTTACAGCGTGGTCACTCCGGGATCACTTACGACCGCCAGACAATTCTGGATGTGGATAGATCGGGCCGTTTTGGACTGAATGACGCGTGCTTGCTAGACCGGCTAGCTAGCATGGGAATACTTTGCCGGCTACATCCAGCGGCCTGTGAAGCAGCGGAGTATATGTGTTGTCTGTCTATTTATGAATAATGCAGACCAGGAGTGTTGGCTGAGTTCTTAACGTTTGCTTTCAGAGCGTGCATATCACAACATACAAGATGCCGTCATGGCGACACAACCTACCGCGCATGCTCGTCACTCCTGTTGCATGCTGGGTAGGGTAGTTCTTTTTCTCCCTGGCGCATAACATCACAATATAGTACCATGTATATGCGTTCAGTTTATCAAAGCACCAAGCAAACAATCGGAAAATTCCCATCATATCAATTCCTAGATATGGTCATAATTATCTTAAGTGTACTATGCAGAATAAACACAACATTATTGATATTGCTACTACAGATAATTTGATCAAAAATTCCCTAAAACAGCCCATTACCTGTAATATAGTTTTTTTAAACATAAGATCCCTGATAAAAAAAAATGTTTCTGCTGTTACCTCAGAAATTGCCTGTTCAGATGTTATGATTGTGGCTCAGAGATTTGTATGTAGATTATATTTATTTTCCATAACAAACAGGATAACTTAAATACCCTGGCAGTGGCAATAAGCTTAAATGTTTGCATTTACATTTTTTGAGTTGATTTTCATCAAATATGCTATTTAACTGCTACTGTTTAACAAGGACTGATTTAAGTTGTGTTTGCACAACAAATGTTTTGGCGCTTTTGTTCATCCATCCATCCATCCATTTTCTACCGCTTATTCCCTTTCGGGGTCGCGGGGGGCGCTGGCGCCTATCTCAGCTACAATCAGGCGGAAGGCAGGGTACACCCTGGACAAGTCGCCACCTCATCGCAGGGCCAACACAGATAGACAGACAACATTCACACACTAGGGACCATTTAGTGTTGCCAATCAACCTATCCCCAGGTGCATGTCTTTGGAAGTGTGGGAGAATATTCCAATAAAGGTGCACTACACACTACTTTTGAATTCATTATTGGGCTTTGCGTATACAATGCAGTTAATCGCGATTAATCGGAGAAATAGTGCGATTAACTTTGATTAAAATTTTTAATCATTGCCCAGCCCTAGTTTTAATACATAATTCGAGCACCATTCTCTTGTTAATTGCAGGCTCTGTCACATGTTAAATGGACATGACCGTGACACTCCTTACAGTAGCATTTTATGTTAATGTAATTGCTGATCGTTGATGGATAGACCTTGGCTCTCTTAAAACCAAATGTACAGGGACTCTTCACCACCTGCCAAATGTGCTCATTAAAACCTTGAGTTCATGAGTTAGGCTTTAAAAATGTATTTTCCCTTGTTTTTGCTTGATATTGTTTGTCTTTGTATTCAATCTTTAAAAAATGAATTTGATCCATTGAAAAGCTAGATGTTTTAGTCCGTAAGAAGGAAAAGCTAAAAAAATCTGTGTCACCAATAGTTTCAGGACCACTATTTTGTCAAGTGAAGTGAATTATATTTATATAGCGCTTTTCTCAAGTGACTCAAAGCGCTTTACATAGTGACACCCAATATCTAAGTTATATTTAAACCAGTGTGGGTGGCACTGGGAGCAGGTGGGTAAAGTGTCTTGCCCAAGGACACAACGGCAGTAACTAGGATGGCACAAGTGGGAATCGAACCTGCAACCCTCAAGTTGCTGGCACGGCCACTCTACCAACCGAGCTATGCCGCCCCTATGTCTGTTTGATTTAAGAAAAGTATAGAAGGCCTCGGTTTCTCAGCTGTTCACTCAGCACCATCCATATACTGGCACTTGGGGTAGCTATGTTGCTTTGGAGTGTGGTCTCTTTTGATTTTCAGAAAACTGAAAAGATGAAATCCCTGTCAACAGCTATTTTTTGGGGGATCTTATTTTAAGAAGAAATACATACAATTTCTGAAATGAATTTTACTACATTGCAAATTAACTTGTTTTTAGGTCATTTGCATTAAGTTGAGACGATATAACCTTGCATTTCTGCATTAAGTGTTTAAACATGCTTAC
Source organism: Nerophis ophidion (assembly GCF_033978795.1). Classification (NCBI taxonomy): domain Eukaryota; kingdom Metazoa; phylum Chordata; class Actinopteri; order Syngnathiformes; family Syngnathidae; genus Nerophis; species Nerophis ophidion. The sequence continues at coordinate 44,819,024 of NC_084622.1, forward strand.
ATTGGCCAAAGGTGTAATTTTGTGGGTCGTATTTACAGAGCTGGAAATGTACAACTCGCAAAAGCGGCGTTACAACTTTTAGTTCCACAGGTGTACCAGTCCGTCTACTGCCCCCCAGACGTAGTAAAGCTTACTTAGTTCATGATGCCTATTTGTAACGTAATTAACAATTCATAATTATGGCAACACAACCCATAGTTTCAATGGCACAAACCAACAAAAACATAGCACAAACAAATGGGACTTTTTTGTTATTGTTTGATCCACAAATTAGACTGTTTTGTCGAAAAACGTAGAACTCCGGTTCGCTTGTGACGTCATATCCTAAATTGTCGATGTAAATAATTCATAAACACAACTGATTATTTTAACCGCACAAACCAGCACAAGTCTAAAACTATGTTGTCTTAATTTGAGATTATTTTGGCCTCGCCTGTGTCAGGTTCACGATGACGTCACTTCCGGAAATTTGAAAAGGTAATATCTCAAAAACAAAAGCACCCCAATCACTACTTTGGCTTAATTTGAATTTAATTTGGAGAAAAAGGGGCCTGGATGACCTTTGATTGACTTATGAAAAATTATTTAATAACTCAGAAACAAAAGTAGCGCAAAAAAACATTTAAACTGCACAAACCAGCACAAACAAAGGAGACTATTTTGGTTTGATTTGGAGAAAGTAGGGGGTTGGGTGACCTTTGATGGACCCATAAGAGAAATATAATAACTCAAACCAAAGCAACACAAACAACTATTTCAACTGCACAAACCAGCACAAACGATTGGGACTGGTTTGGGGTGGTTTCGGTGGTTTCAGGGCGGCATGGCGTAGTGGGTAGAGCGGCCATGCCAGAAACCTGAGAGTTGCATGTTCGCTTCCCACCTATTGACATCCAAATCGCTGCCGTTGTGTCCTTGGGCAGGACACTTCACCCTTTGCCCCCGGTGCCGCTCACACTGGTGAATGAATGATGAATGAATGATTGGTGGTGGTCGGAGGGGCCGTAGGCGCAAACTGGCAGCTTCGCTTCCGTCAGTCTACCCCAGGGCAGCTGTGGCTACAGATGTAGCTTACCACCACCAGGTGTGAATGAATGATGGGTTCCCACTTCTCTGTGAGCGCTTTGAGTATATAACAATAGAAAAGCGCGATATAAATCTAATCCATTATTATTATTATTATTATTATTGACAGTTAAGGACTGTTTACATGTAATAACAACTGAATTACATGTTAATAACAAAAACCATAAAAAGTCAATAACTTAAAAAATACAATAGCTAGACCAAAAAGTTTTGGCTTTATTTGGACTTATTTTGGAGAAGGGCGGGGGGGCTAGGTGACCTTTGATTGACCTATAAAATAATATGATTTAAAAAAATGCCGCAAACAACCATTTCACTGCACCAACCAGCACAAACAAATGAGACTATTTCAACAGAGTTTTGCGAGGTGCCAACTTCACACAGGTCGGGCAAACCCAAATTCACTTGTGTGGATTTTGCTATTTAAAAATGTCAAAGTTCTGTTGTTAAGTAGCTTGTAAAACAAAGGCTTACATCAGTCAAGTTCGACCGTGAGGGCTCACCACCTTCTTTAAATCAGCTTTGTTTGTGTTTTCAGGATTACCAGTGAGCAACAAAGGACAAAAATAGTGATAAAGGGAGATAAGGAAATATGGTGAACTGAACCAAACTGTAGTTGTCGGGTATGTGATGTAATGTATGCTGGGACACATTTAACTACTGTAACATATTAAACAACACCAACAATAACAAAGAGTCACACTTACTACAAAATGTAGAAGCTGACCAAAATACTAATGTTTTGTGACCAATTGCCTTTAGGGTTTAATTTTTAATATCTCAAATTTGTACATGCTCGGTGCTTGCTCACCCATGCAGTTTAAAAGGTGGTGTTTTCTGAACCGTGATATCTGAGTTTTATTATTTTCATACAAAACTCGACACACCAAATGACCTTAAAATGTTATGTCAATCAATCAATCAATGTTTACTTATATAGCCCTAAATCACTAGTGTCTCAAAGGGCTGCACAAACCACTACGACATCCTCGGTAGGCCCACATAAGGGCAAGGAAAACTCACACCCAGTGGGACGTCGGTGACAATGATGACTATGAGAACATGATACTGTGATACTGATGATACTGATGATACTGATGACTATGAGAACATATGAGAACATGATACTGTGAAAGATCAATCCATAATGGATCCAACACAGTCGCGAGAGTCCAGTCCAAAGCGGATCCAACACAGCAGCGAGAGTCCCGTTCACAGCGGAGCCAGCAGGAAACCATCCCAAGCGGAGGCGGATCAGCATCGCAGAGATGTCCCCAGCCGATACACAGGCGAGCAGTACATGGCCACCGGATCGGACCGGACTCCCTCCACAAAGGAGAGTGGGACATAGAAGAAAAAGAAAAGAAACGGCAGATCAACTGGTCTAAAAAGGGAGTCTATTTAAAGGCTAGAGTATACAAATGAGTTTTAAGGTGAGACTTAAATGCTTCTACTGAGGTAGCATCTCGAACTGTTACCGGGAGGGCATTCCAGAGTACTGGAGCCCGAAATGAAAAAGCTCTACAGCCCGCAGACTTTTTTTGGGCTTTGGGGATCACTAATAAGCCGGAGTCCTTTGAATGCAGATTTCTTGCCGGGACATATGGTACAATACAATCGGCTATGTGCTATTTAAGTAAATTCCGACCCATTGTGTTTTTAATAGCAGCTTTAGCATCAGTTTGCAGGCAAACTTAAAAATAGAATACTATTGCAGACATCATTTGTTTATGCAAAACGAGAAAAAAAAAAATCAGTTGCAAACGAAAAGCAATCCCTGAAAAATATGTCACTTTACTTCCATAAATGAGCAGAAATAAGCTGGAAATCAGGCTTCGCTATCAATTCTCACACACTTTGAATGGTTTTACTACTTGTTATTTTTATATTCCATGTTCTAACTCATAAGTGTATACCTGTGGTGCTTGAAGAATCAAACAAAGTGTCGCAGTCTCCGCTAAAATATTGTTTACAATTTACCTTGGAGAGTCGACTTTTGTAGGTGTCTACTTTGGGCTGCTTTTATGTCGAATAAAAGCAGACATTTGTCAAAGTTATTTGTTGTTGAACCCCAAGATGCAGAGAAGGAGGCGAGCATTTGGTAAGTAAACATGATTTTATTAAATACTAAGACAAAAACAAAACCAAAAGGGTACAAACAAAAAGTGCGTACATGGGCGGAATAACAAACTAAGGGTCTTTAGCATAGAAGCTCGCAAGAAACAAAAAAGGACCTAGCGTGGAAGCTAGCGGGTAGCAAACAGGAAAAACTGGAAATGGCTAATGCTAACAGAAACAGCTTACCGCTACGACGACCAGGACAAAATGTAGCACGACAGGTAGTAGCTGTAACAAAACGACACGACAAGAGCCACATGTGGCAACGAGAATACAATTGACAATACAATGATCCAGCAACTGACACAAGACAAAGCAGGTACAAATGATTGGCAACAGGTGTGGCCAGGTGCCAATCAACCGCAGCTGAGGAGGAACACAGCACTCAGGGAACAAGACAGGAAGCTGACAAAATAAGAGCACTAGACAGGAACTAAGGACAGGAAATACTAAACACAGAGGAAATGCAGAGGAAAAAAATAAAACATAGACAAACTGTCAGGGGAAAGCCTGACAACATTAGGAATTTGTTTATGACGCACATGGATGTACTTGAACAGCAGACGGAAGAGGTCAGAACTGACAACAAGCAATATATGTTTACCAAAAGTAATGCTGGACTGTCCTGTTAGTAAAACAGTGGAATATCCTGAATATTTTTATGCATAAATGTTCATTGTTTAAACACTGGTTGCAGCTTGTGTAACCATAGGACAACGTTTTAATGGTTTGTTTCTCTGACTCGATCAGCCACTTCTTCTCCTTGTCAATTCTGGTGGTTGGAGGGCAGGATTGTGTCGATCTCTGAGCGGTGCTCAAACACACTTGTCAACTGTCCAATCAAAACATAAGGTTGATTCTTGTGCAGACAAAGCAGGAACAACATCGTGTATCAATATATTCAAGGGAAAAATCTTTAAACGGATGTCTAAACAGCGTTAACTTTCCAATGTATTTTCAGCGTTATGTCCCACCCTCTTACAGCTTGGACACCGTTACGTTGAGCTTCATTCATATCGTTACATGTATTTATATCATAATTACTTGTAATCTGTCAATTCAGGCTTGCAAAGACGTGTTAATTTGTCAGCGAGCCTTCTTCCAGCAAGCACTGTCACATGACTCACCAATTCAATGTAAGAACGAGTGACGTTTGACTCCATTTCACCATTCAAACAGAGCCTGGCATTCTACCTGACAAACAAAAAGCCGGTGGTAAGGTCTGTTTACGCCGAAGGTAGAAGCTGGAATAGGTCAGTATGTTCAAAGCAGACCTGGGCAATTATTTTGACTTGGTGGGGCCACATTGAGAGAAAAAAAATTGTCTGGGGCCGGTGTGTTTGTGTTTATAGTATATATACATACATACACAGGTATATATATATATATATATATATATATTGTGGAAGGGGGCGTGGCCTGCGGACCTGCAGCGAATCGGGGTGTGCTAGGACTGGCTTCGAGATCAGCGACAGCTGCGTAGATGGCCCACCTGGGCCTGGTTATCTAATCACCTGTCGCTTGGTTAAAAGGCAGATGCCGGGAGGAGAGAGTGTGGAGCTGGAGTGAAAGCGAGAGAGACACAAAAAGACAATTGCTGGAAAGAAACCCGCTGAACTATTTTGAAAAAATAAAACAGAGCTCTAAGTATGATCTGGGCTCTTGCACTGGAGGGCACTACACACACACACATATATATATATATATATATATTTATATATATATATATATATTATGGCTGTCAACGTTACTTAACCCACATAACACTCCTTTGAGGTTTATTTTTGTAAAGTTGTGCAAGTGTTTGTGGCGTTTCAGCATCTTTTGACACGGTCATATCCCGGATTTTAAATTTTTACATTATCATTCCATTCACTTTCACCGCTATGGTTACAAGCGCTTCCCTCCTCAATGGCTGTACAACTGGGTACTGAAAGCTTTATACGTTTCCCGCCACCATTTTCAACCATGCATTAAATCAGGGGTGGGCATTACGTTGATCGCGAGCTACCGGTCGATCGCGGAGGGTGTGTCAGTCGATCACAAGCCAGGCATTAAAAAAATAGACATAAAAATGAGCAATCATCAATCTTCACCAAGACTTCACTTTCGTCAGTTGTTTGACATTCTCGGCACCCGAGGATCTTGTGAGATGACGCTGGCTGCTGCGAGCTCATATTTAAGAAAAACATCACTGACAGGACGACGACTCTTGGGCCGTACCTGCTGTCAAAACTTTAAAGACCGACTGCACAATTCCTGTCTTCACCATAAAAGACCTGCTTCATCATTCACTTATTAGTGATTCCTAGAGCCCCAAAAAAGTCTGCGGGCTATAGAGCGTTTTCCGTTCGGGCTCCAGTACCCTGGAATGCCCTCCCGGTAACAGTTCGAGATGCTACCTCAGTAGAAGCATTTAAGTCTCACCTTAAAACTCATCTGTATACTCTAGCCTTTAAATAGACCTCCTTTTTACACCAGTTGATCTGCCGCTTCTTTTCTTTCTCCTATGTCCCCCCCTCCCTTGTGGAGGGGGTCCGGTCCGATGACCATGGATGAAGTATTGGCTGTCCAGAGTCGAGACCCAGGATGGACCGCTCGTCGGGACCCAGGATGGACCGCTCGCCTGTATCGGTTGGGGACATCTCTACGCTGCTGATCCGCCTCCGCTTGAGATGGTCTCCTGTGGACGGGACTCTCGCTGCTGTCTTGGATCCGCTTGAACTGAACTCTCCACCTGTGTTGGAGCCACTATGGATTGAACTTTCACAGTATCATGTTAGACCCGCTCCACATCCATTGCTTTCGGTCCCCTAGAGGGGGGGGGTTGCCCACATCTGAGGTCCTCTCCAAGGTTTCTCATAGTCAGCATTGTCACTGGCGTCCCACTGAATGTGAATTCTCCCTGCCCACTGGGTGTGAGTTTTCCTTGCCCTTTTGTGGGTTCTTCTGAGGATGTTGTAGTCGTAATGATTTGTGCAGTCCTTTGAGACATTTGTGATTTGGGGCTATATAAATAAACATTGATTGATTGATTGATTGATTGATTGATCCTGCCTGTGCTAACAAGATAAGAGTCTCAGAAAGCTAGCGTACACAAGCTAGCAAGCTACGGAGTTTAATACCACTCCCTCTCCTCGCTCGCCCACACACTCACTGATGTCACTCACCTGCTGCCAGACATTAAAGGGCCACACACATATGCTACTCTCATAACAAAGTGTTTAAAAAGGAGTATGCAAGTTGGACAAATGAGATGCCAAATGCAACCACTTTCATGTGGTATTGGACCGAAAGGAGGACTTTTATTCTCTTCCATTTGAACTTCTATGTCCCACTCTCCCTTGTGGAGGGGGTCCGGTCCGATCCGGTGGCCATGTACTGCTTGCCTGTGTATCGGCTGGGGACATCTCTGCGCTGCTGATCCGCCTCCGCTTGGGATGGTTTCCTGCTGGCTCCGCTATGAACGGGACTCTCGCTGCTGTGTTGGATCCGCTTTGGACTGGACTCTCGCGACTGTGTTGGATCCATTGTGGATTGAACTTTCACAGTATCATGTTAGACCCGCTTGACATCCATTGCTTTCCTCCTCTCCAAGGTTCTCATAGTCATCATTGTCACCGATGTCCCACTGGGTGTGAGTTTTCCTTGCCCTTATGTGGGCCTACCGAGGATGTCGTAGTGGTTTGTGCAGCCCTTTGAGACACTAGTGATTTAGGGCTATATAAGTAAACATTGATTGATTGATTGAAAATGTGGACGTTATCAGCACCACTGTCTGATTCCAATCAATGCAAGTCATCACAATCAGGTAATACACCAACTTATATTCTTGTCTTCATGAAAGAAAGGAACATGCTTGTATTATCATTAAACACCATTAACTTGTTGACAAAAATGTCTCTTTCATAAATAAATAAATATAAATTAAAAATAGGAATGAGGTAGATCTCCTCGACTTGGTCAATTGAAAAGTAGCTCACCTGCAGAAAAAGTGAGAGCACTTCTGCATTAAATTGATCGTTCAGTAGGCACAAATCGTTGAACCTTTACTTACCGATCTCACGCAAGTAATTTGGCTTTGCTGTGGGCTTTCGTTAAGTTTTCTCGGCTGCTATGCTAACTAAACTGTCAACACACAGCTGCGCATGCACAGCGATAGCTGGTGGTGTTTCATAAATTCTGACCGTGCAGCACAATTAGTTCCGCTTAGTAGTTACGTTATAGCGTCCTCAAAAATCCAAACAGATTTTTAAAACCTTTCAAAATCTTATTTAAGACCTTTTATGAGATTTTGGGATCATTTTAGATATTTTAAGGCCTTGAATTCAAATTACTGGATTTAAGACTTTAATACCCTGCGGATACCCTGAAATTATATTGTTGTGCCGGTAGAAATTTTCACATTTTAGCAAACATGAGTTCCACTTTCAACTTGAAAAAAAATGCTGCTGTAAATTGTATATTTATTTTATGTTTTACATATGAGTTGGGAAATTGTGTTAGATGTAAATATAAACGGAATACAATGATTTGAAAATCCTTTTCAACCCACATTCAGTTGAATGCACTACAAACACAAAATATTTGATGTTCAAACTCATAAGCTTTATTTTTTTTTGCAAATAATAATTAACTTTGAATTTCATGGCTGTAACACATGCCAAAGTATTTGGAAAGGGCATGTTCACCACTGTGTTACATCACCTTTTCTTTTAACAACACTCAATAAACGTTTGGGAACTGAGAAAACTAATTGTTGAAGCTTTGAAAGTGGAATTCTTCCCCATTCTTGTTTTATGTAGAGCTTCAGTCCTTCAACAGTCCGGGGTCTCCGCTGTCGCATTTTACGCTTCATAATGCGCCACAGATTTTTGATGGGAGACAGGTCTGGACTGCAAGCGGGCCAGGAAAGTACACGCACTCTTTTTTCACGAAGCAACGCTGTTATAACACTTGTTTTGCTGAAATAAGCAGGGGCGTCCATTAAAACGTTGCTTGAATGACAATATATGTTGTTCCAAAAGCCGTATGGACCTTTCAGCATTAATGGTGCCTTCACAGATGTGTAAGTTACCCGTGCCTTGGGCACTAATACACCCCCATACCATCACAATCCGAATGGTTATTTTCCTCTTTGTTCTGGAGGACACCACGTCCTCTGTTTCCAAATATAATTTGAAATGTGGACTTGTCAGACCACAGAACACCTTTCCACTTTGCATCAGTCCATCTTAGATGAGCTCGGGCGGCGTTTCAGGATATTGTTGATAAATGGGTTTGGCTTTGCATAGTAGAGTTTTAACTTGCACTTACAGATGTAGCGACCAACTGTAGTTACTGACAGTGGTTTTATGAAGTGTCTTTGTCGCATATTCAACTCAATGTGGGTTGAAAATGATTTGCAAATCATTGTATTGCATTTATATTTACATCCAACACAATTTCCCAACTCATATGGAAACGGGGTTTGTACATGCACACACCCACCCACATACACACACACACACTAACTACAATTGTAGTCCAATAACCATTTAAAAATAGCTACTAATTAAATTAGAAGGTACTCCGGCTTCCTCCCACTTCCAAAGACATGCACCTGGGGATAGGTTGATTGGCAACACTAAATGGTCCCTAGTGTGTGAATGTTGTCTGTCTATCTGTGTTGGCCCTGCGATGAGTCGGCGACTTGTCCAGGGTGTACGCCACCTTCCGCCCGAATGCAGCTGAGATAGGCTCCATCACCCCCCGCGACCCCGAACGGGACAAGCAGTAGAAAATGGATGGATGGATGGGTACTCACAGGTCACTCAATACATGAATAGTTTTTTCACGGAATACTTACTTTCACTCTTACTCAAGTAATTATATTGATGACTACTTTTTTACTTTTACTTCAGTCATATTATTCTAAAGTAACGATACTCCAATTTGGGTACAATTTTTGGGTACTCTACCCACCTCTGAGAGTGCGAGTTCAAGAATCAGTCCGAGTTTAAAGAAGGAAACCCCAAAGGATGGCCTGTCATTGTAATCAATCTTTCGGTTTTATTAACTGGCCCGGACATAAAGGCCTTCAGAGTTACTTTAATTTACGTTTAGGGAGTAGATGGATGGGTATAAACAGCCACCTACACACTCAGCCATCGCCCTGTGATAAATGCGGCAGTATGCTAACACCTCCTCAGCATCTGCCACCTCAGAGCAAGATCACCAGGTTTTACCAAACAGTGACAGCCGCTCTAGTGTTCTCATTGTCCCCGCTGGCAGACCACTTCTCCCCTTGTCCCTTTGCATTAACTCTTTTAGACATGGCCGTATCACCCTACGGATGGAAAATAGGGCTTAAAAGGTTCATTAAGATGTATTTTTGTTTACTTTGTAGCCAACTTATGTAGTGTTATGGTAGCACCACAGCTGGACTGACCCTGCGGTTCAAATGCTCTAACCCATAAAAAGAGAGACAGCCAAGTTTTGTCATACGCAGCTCACCAAGACCTTAAAATGTGTGTCTTAAGCATCATCATCTCTGAGAGCTGCCGAGACTATACGCTTAAATGGATTTGAGGGACTTGCTTGTAGTCCAAGTCCCAGGAAAAGCAAAAGAAAGATGCATCTTTGGGAGAGGTGCTCTTGTTGTTCTGCACAGTGTTGGACAAGCTACTTGGGAAACGTAGTGAGCTAAAGAGGCGTTCGAACATTTCCAGATTGGATGGGGTTTCTAAAATTGCCATGAACCGTGTCCCAATGATGGCAGAGAGCCTTTTTCAACTGGTTTTGAACACGGTGCCATCTCAGATTGGCTTGGGAATACCACTAATCTCCCTTTAAAGGTGGTGGAGTCCTCCAACCTCTACTCCGCATCAACCGTAGCTCATTGATGAGCCATTGATTGTTCCATATTTAACCACCTCCATATATTTACCACTTTAACGTAGTGAAGGTCCAAAAGAATAATTTGACTGGTTCACAATTTTATCACGGATCTTGCAGCACAAATACGGAGATTTGCGCTAGTTACACGTGAAAGGTGTTTTGAACACAGCCCATGTTTATTTTTTGTCAGCCCCCCCAGTTCTCAGTGTTCATGGTGGATGACTGACGGATGACCAGGTTTTTTGTTTGGTGTTAACACAGTCTTTGGTTGAGTACGCCGAATTGCCGAACCGCCATTTAAACCGGCAATGCGTTAATTCCCCTTTTAGTTACAAGGTTTTCTACATTAAATGTAGCTTCACTACACTGGAGATACCCACAGAAATTTGGATATCCGCCTTGATATCGGTAGGTTTTGGGTTCAAACCCAGTCATGCCAAAGACTATAAAAATGGGACCCACAACTTACCTGCTTGGCAGTCAGCATAAAGGGTTGGAATTGAGGGTTAAATCACCAAAAATTATTCCCAGGTGCAGCCACTGCTGCTACTCACAGCTCCCCTCACCTGCCAGGGGGCGAGGAGAGTCCGAATGCAGAGGATAATCTCACCACACCCTGTGTGTGCGTGACAATCATTGGTACTTTAAAGGGGAACATTATCACCAAACCTATGCAAGCGTCAATATATACCTTGATGTTGCAGAAAAAAGACCATGTATTTTTTTAACCGATTTCCGAACTTTAAATGGGTGAATTTTGGCGAATTATACGCCTTTCTGTTTATCTGTCTTGTAGCGATGACGTCAGAACGTGACGTCACCGAGGTAATACAGCCGCCATTTTCATTTTCACATTACAAACACCGGGTCTCAGCTCTGTTATTTTCCGTTTTTTCGACTATTTTTTGGAACCTTGGAGACATCATGCCTCGTCGGTGTGTTGTCGGAGGGTGTAACAACACTAACAGGGAGGGATTCAAGTTGCACCACTGGCAAGAAATCTGCCGCCAGACCCCCATTGAATGTGCCAGAGTGTCTTCACATTTTACCGACTATGCTAAGACAGACATGGCACAGAGATGTATGGATAACCTGCAGATGCATTTCCAATGATTAAGTCAACGAAATCACAAAGGTGAGTTTTGTTGATGTTGTTGACTTATGTGCTAATTAGACATATTTGGTCGCAGCATGACTGCCAGCTAATTGATGCTAACATGCTATGCTAATCGATGCTAAAATGCTATTTACGCTAGCTGTATGTACATTTGAAACTAGATACCCACATTTAATGCGAGACAAACACTTACCAATCGACGGATTTAAGTTGCTCCAGTGTCACAAGATGGGAAAGTCCTGATCGTTTGGTCCGCACATTTTACCGGCGATGCTAATAAGGCAGCCATGCTATGGGCCACTTCATTAGGTACACCCATGCTATGGCCGATAGTGTCAATAGCTATTCGCTCAATAGCTTCAGTTTCTTCTTCAATTTTGTTTTCGCTATCTGCCTCCATACTCCAACCATCCGTTTCAATACATGCGTAATCTGTTGAATCGCTTAAGCCGCTGAAATCCGAGTCTGAATCCGAGCTAATGTTGCTATATCTTGCTGTGGTAACCGCCATGTTGTTTGTATTGGCAGCACTGTATGACGTCACAGGGAAATGGACAGTCGCATAGCAAATAGCGAAAATCAAGAAATTTAAAGCTTTTTTTAGGGATATTCCGGGAGGTGTAAAAATTTGAAAAAAACTTCAAAAAAAAGAACAAGCCAAACTGATTTTTATTGTTTTTAACCCTTTTGAAATTGTGATAATGTTCCCCTTTAACTTAAAGTTTATAAGCTACGATTAAACAACTAATGTAGCTTAACTTAATCAAAGCTACTTTTTTTAACCAACAAATTCCAAGTAATCGCTATATGATGCATAAGAATGTGACACAAACAGATCGAGTCAGTTCAATTAATTTTCTAACTTTGTAACTTTACAATAAGTTTATGAATGAATATTTACCCTGTGATGCCTCCAAAGCAGGGATAGGGAACCTATGGCTCTTGAGCCAGATGTAGCTTTTTTAATGACAACATCCGGCTCTCCGATACATCTTAGCTGACATTAATTAACACGATAAACAATGAATAATTCCTCTGGTAATCAAAGTGTTAAAAATAACGTTACAAATATAAAACATTCTCATGAATTTTAATGCATCCATCCATTTTCTAGTACACCTGTTCAAAAAGTCACATCAATGGTAAGAAACATTTTATTTATTATTGGTTAGCTTCAGAAAAACAATGTTAAAATATATATATGCATCATCTGTGATTATGCAAATTATGATACTGCCTCGGCCACGCCTCCACTATGCCCTTAGCCACGCCCCACTACCATAAGTATATTTGCAATCCGTGGAAAACACTGTGGACAAATCATATTAAAAGAGAATAGCCTACAATTTAACATGGATCCAAACTGGGATTGATCAGAGGCCTCTGCCTAGAGCCAATATACAGTAGTGACTCAAAACTGCTAATATTGGATGCCAGTTGCTTTTCTGAACGGATCCAGGTTACACTTGAGCAATCTAGACTCTTTCCAACAACAGGTCTTAGTTTATTTTTATTCTTTTCATCCACAGTGTGTTTTGAGACCGTTATCTTTCAGTCTCCCAGCCAACAAACAGCCTTACAGGCTCAGCGTCTTCCCTGTTGTTTTTTCTCCACAGTGTGACAAAGTGTACTTCTTGAAGCTTGGCCAGTACTGAATTAGTGAATTATATATTTATATTGCGCTTTTCTCAAGTGACTCAAAGCGCTTTACATAGTGACACCCAATATCTAAGTTACATTTAAACCAGTGTGGGTGCCACTGGGAGCAGGTGGGTAAAGTGTCTTGCCCAAGGACACAACGGCAGTAACTAGGATGGCACAAGCGGGAATCGAACCTGCAACCCTCAAGTTGCTGGCGCGGCCACTCTACCAACCAAGCTATTACAGTGTGTAATGTGTTAATAAGTGTAAAAAACCCCCAACAACATTATGATTGGTACATTTTCAGAATGGGCTTGTTCTATTTTTAAAGAAAGAAAACAATATGAGGTCGTCTTTGTTTTTAAGTTATCCTGCCGTGATTTTACCGGACCGGCCCACTAGATTTTTCTCCATGTGGTCCAGAAACTAAAATGAGTTTGACACCCCAGCAGTGTTGAATATGGTAAATAGTGTTTTGTGGCAATTCCAACTTTGACCACAGCGTCAGTTGCCATGCAGAGTGGCGCTTTCCATCCATCCATTTTCTACCGCTTATTCCCTTTTGGGGTCGCGGGGGGCGCTGGCGCCTATCTCAGCTACAATCGGGCGGAAGGCGGGGTACATCCTGGACAAGTCGCCACCTCATCGCAGGGCCAACACAGATAGACAGACAACATTCACACTCACATTCACACACTAGGGCCAATTTAGTGTTGCCAATCAACCTATCCCCAGGTCGCTTTCCATCATTTTCAAAACGATTTACCCCCCCTCTTCCTCTCACGTGAGATCCACCCATAATGAATTCCTTCCCTACTGTAAATCACAACGCACCTATGTTGAGCTCGGACTTGGTAGTGAAGCCTAAACAAGCTGAGGCATGGACAAGCATGCATGATCTTCAAGTACATTTACTAGTCAAGTGTTTTACCCTCTAAAAATAGGTCCTATTGGCTAATTGATTGATTCTAAGACTCTACAGACATCCTAATAGGGAGAGATGCACGGCAGTGATTCTGGAGTGTCTCCTCCGTACAGATAGGTATTGGCCCTTCCCGAGTTTAACACCCGGATGGGAAGATCCTACATTACCTGTGGCAATGTGTGTTTATGAAGCTAAGTCGTTACGGCTGATGTAGAACTTTAGCTTCCACTACGATGGTCGGGTTCTCTATGTCGCCTTTGCTCTGGACCATCCTCAGCTCCAGCTGCGCGGGGCTTGGCCTTTTCCCCGGGCCGGCTTTTTCATTAGCGTAGGTAATGGTGCGCTTGATTACATGATGCATGACGGAAACCGTCTTTTCACAGGCAGCCTTCAGGTCTTTGGGGTGATGGTGTGTCCAGGCAAGCAGCAAGGCGGCAAACAGGTCTCCCGTCCCCACAAATACCGCGTCGACTTTGGGGATGTCCATGCGGATCTTCTGATCGCAAACGCTCCCGTCGGGTTGCGCTATTTTCTGGCTGCCAAGGGCCACCAGGTGCTGGTCTCCCTGTTGTGAAGGCAAGTCAGTGCTCGTGAGGACCACCATCTCAGGACCCATTTTATGAAGCAATTCCATTGCCTCAATAGCATCTTCTATTGTGTGGATTTTTCTTCCAGTTAGTAGCTCTGCTTCAAACTGGTTGGGCGTAAGGATATCCGCCAAAGGCACTACTTTGTCTCTGTAAACTGGCAGCAGTTCCTCCGGGACATACATTGCACCGTGGTCTCCCATCACCGGGTCACAAACATATACCAGACGGGGGTTGGCCTTTTTCAGCTCTTTAATGATGTCCACCACTGTCGCCAGGAAGGACGTGTCCCTGCTGTACCCTGTGAGGATATAGTCATAGTGGTTGACTTTGTTCAGCTTGATGCCCTCGTACAGCACGATGAGCTCGTCGGCTGTCAAGACTTGACCTTTCCAGTGGGCGTAGCCTGTGTGATTGGAGAACTGCACAGAGTTGATGGAGTCCACTTCAAAACCCAGCACCTGCAGAGGGAACGACGCCGACTTATTTCCCACATATCCGCGGACAACGTGACTCTGAATGGACAACACGCGGCATTCCATCTCTGCCATGAGCCCAGCTGCACTTCAGCGACAGCAGAGGAGCACCATTAAAAAAAAACTCTGACACGCTGAAAGCCAAATAGGAAAAAAAAAAAAGGCAGCCAGAACGCCCCCAGAAAGCAGATTATTCAACTCAGGCGGGACTCGCCTTCTCTGATGTCAGCTCAGCGTCATCGTCGGCTTGGACTTCAACTTACTGATGCTTGTTCTGATAATTCCATTGAGGAGATGACTATCCAAGAACAATCAACCAACACAGAACGTCTTAGCCAACTCCTTTTTTCTGGGTTGTTAACTGTTAACTGTTAAATGTTAACTGTCAGGAACTCGCATGGCAGCGGTAGTTGTGACCCGGAGATGCAGGACACAGAAAGACGATAGATAGATGGATAGATAGATAGATGGATGGATGGATGGATGGATGGATGGATGGATGGATGGATGGATAGATAGATAGATAGATAGATAGATAGATAGATAGATAGATAGATAGATAGATAGATAGATAGATAGATAGATAGATAGATAGATGGATGGATAGTACTTTATTGATTCCTTCAGGAGAGTTCCTTTAGGAAAATTAAAAGTTTGGTGTTTTGATGTTTAGGTAAAAGTCTTAATTATATTAAACACAAGAGTGAAGTGAAGTGAATTATATTTATATAGCGCTTTTCTCTAGTGACTCAAAGCGCTTTACATAGTGAAACCCAATATCTAAGTTACATTTAAACCAGTGTGGGTGGCACTGGGAGTAGGTGGGTAAAGTGCCTTGCCCAAGGACACAACGCCAGTGACTAGGATGGCGGAAGCGGGATTTGAACCTGCAACCCTCACGTTGCTGGCAAGGCCGCTCTACCAACCGAGCTAAAGCAGAGCTGGGCCACATTGAGAGAAAATGTGTATAGGGGGCCAATGTGTGTATAAAAGATATACCGTATTTCCTTGAATTGCCGCCGGGCACACAGCACGCGCCTGCCCAGAATCACTGCCGGGTCAAACTCCCCCCGTAAAATAATCAGCACATGCTCAGCACTACCGCCAGCTCAGGATCAACGCCGGGTCGAACTCGTCTCGTAAAACATCACTTCCATTAGCGCATGTCTAGAACCTCCGCCGGGTCAAACTCGCCTCGCCAAATTAGCACATTGCCCAGAACCTCCACCGGGTCAAACTCGCTACGTCACGAGCGACACCATCACCCTCAAAATGGAGGAGGCCGACCTCAATCATCCGAAATCGCACAAAGGGAAGAAGATCAAGAGCCACTCAGCAGGATTCAAGGTCCAAGCTACTGAATATGCCAAAAAGAACAGCAAGCAGCTATGTTTCATCAACACTCCGTAGCTGCGCGTGTCAAATACGAGCCATCAAATGACTCCCCCCTGCACTAAGTCAGTAACAATTCAACACAAGAGAGGAGCAGTCATGCTTGCAGCAAATAGTTCTTGACATAATCAACCCTCAACCACTGACAAACAGGCGAGGCAGGCATAAATAGCAGCCTGATTGGCGACTGCAACCAGGTGTGCCAGGCTCCCAATCAGGCACAGGTGAGGGAAACGAGCGCTCAGGTAGACATTTAGGAAGAGGAACAAAAATAAAAGCGCTGACAGGAAATAAACACCTACCAAGGAAACAGATGTGAAGTGACAGATCATCACAGTACCCCCCCCTTTAGGGACGGATTTTAGACGTCCCAACAAAAGACAACGATCAAATGTCACGGGAGTGTGGTGATGGCGGCGGGTCAAAAATCCTGTGTCCCCGCAGCCAGCGAGGGAGAGCCAGGTGACGGCGACGCCTCGAACGCCGCTGCAGCTAGCGAGGCGGACCACCACTGAGTGGCAACATCAGTGGGCAAGGAGGAGGCTGACGCGAGTGACACCGGCGCACCAGCAGCCGTGAAGGACCGTGCCCGCTGCCGATAGCGCGGATGGAGTTGGGCGGTATAGCTCGGTTGGTACAGAGGCCGTGCCAGCAACTTCAGGGTTCCAGGTTCAATCCCTGCTTCTGCCAACCTAGTCACTGCAGTTGTGTCCTTGGGCAAGACACTTTACCCACCTACTCCCAGTGCCACCCACACTGGTTTAAATGTAACTTAGATATTGGGTTTCACTATGTAAAGTGCTTTGAGTCACCAGAGAAAAGCGCTATATAAATATAATTTACTTCACTTCATAAAACAGCCACAACGGCCGCTGACGAGGTTGGCTGAGAGGACGGCTTTTCAGCCGCCGTGAAGGTCCACGCCCGGGTTCTGGGCGTTGTTGCCCGTGACGCAAAGAGTATCCCTGGAACGACCACTTTCTTGGCCGATGAAGAGGAGATGTGTGATCTGTGTGTAAAGGCAGGAAAGCAGCAGGTTGCAGAGAAGAAGATGACGGCGCCGTGGGACGGCCCGCCGGAGATGAACATGAGGGTAACAAGCGCTCAGGGAGACATCCAGGAAGTGGAACAAAAACAAGAGTGCTGACAGAAAATAAACACTAAAGAAACATAACCAGACGTGAAGTGATAGATCGTCACAGTTAACATTCATATGCGGATGGAAACATTGATGTATCAATAAATGTAAGGAAACAAATCAGAAGTTACTGTCAACCCACTGGTTTATGAATGCAACTGTTAATAATAACAAAGCTTTGCATCTGTCAGGATTGAATGGATAATATCGTTACGGGTGACACGGTTTCCTCACACATTTTCTTTGGGTGATTAGATAACGTACAACATGGAATGCACTTGTTTTTTCTTCATGCTACCGTACTGTGGCGGATTGTTATGAATAGCTTCATTTGTGGCTTTTCCACCAACCGTATCTGCATAATGACCATCCTTCCGTAAAGGGTCCCTGAGAGAGTCATTATCCCGGATCCAATCGTCGATGACAAAGAAAGGGGATGGGACAGGACAGATATAAGATGACAGGCACAGTGCTTTCTGATGTGCCCCCATCATCCCCAGGGACCAGACTCTCAGCCCCTACGCCGGCGACAAATCCACAGAGCAACAAAGTTATCAGTCCTCTTCAGCTTCAAAGTCAGGGATTATGTTTTTCTTTTTTGGGAAGCTACATATTTACTGACTGATGTGCTCCTAGAAGGGCAGCTGTGTGCAAGATCACAACCAATTCAGCCAGTCATCATCTTCTCACATGCCTCATGTTCCATTACATATGGAATATGACGCTATGATGATATGAGCCCCTAAAAAGGGACAGGCAGACACATTTCCAGAGAAATAGTTTTGCCTCACTACTATTATTGTTGTACTTCTTGATTTCTTTTTAGAGGCTACACTCATGTCGAGCGAGATTCATAAAAGGATCTATATACAGTAATACAGTCCCCTTCTAGTAGAAGCTGTCTATTTGCGGACCCAGAGCTGAATGTGACAATTTGCAAACATTATATCATAAATATAAAACTAAAACATAAAACTAAAAGCCTTTCTGCCACACCGTCATGCACTCACAAAGGTTTCTTCAGGGATTTTTCGCAGCTTTGTAGCCATGGCTACTTTGATGCCATCCATGTCTGCCAAAATGGCCCCTTGATATGACCAACAATTACTATTTTTTTGTTTTTCGTAATATATATACATATACATATATATATATATATATACTTTTTTTTATTATTATATTTTTTTTTGTAACAAAATGGATACATGGATGATACAACTTTGACAGTTGTGGAGAGACGCAGCCGACGGGCCGACAGCGAGCGGACAGAAGCGTTCTGGACCAGAATGGAGGCCAGGAGGCGGGGCATGCGGCGGCGAGGAGAGGCGTGACGCACGCGGAGCGGCACAAGGACGGCAATCTGAGTCAGGTGCGTAAGACACACACCTGCTCACAATCTGCGCATCTGCTCCTAGATTATAAGAGAGGCGAAGGGGGCACGATCAGGAGAGAGAGGAGGAAACCACGGCGGCCCGACCACGAGCCCGACAACCCATATCGACAACCGAGATCACGCCAAAATGAGTCCCCGCCACAGACGCAGCAGGCGAGCACCGAAAGGTGCAGCGCGACCAGGAAGAGGAGACGACGCACTAGAAATGGGCGCGCCCGACTGGCCCGAAGAAAGGTCGTGGGAAACAATAAAAGTAAATCAAACCTGCTATGACACGTCGTGTGTCCAGTGTCACCGCAACCCACACGAGGACGGCTGGGAGTCTGTCACATTGGCGCCCAACAAAAAGACACCAGTGGAAGCGGAGGACGACGATGTCATCTGGGCTCTCGTGGCAAGTTACACCAGGCTGCTTGAGAAAAAACCTCAGGAAACCCAGATGATGCTAGCGTTGCTGGAGACAACGAATGAAGAAGCCAAGAAAGCCGGTGTCGATGCCATCTACCTGGGAGGCGGGACTCGAGAGGCGACAGTAGCGGCGACCGACCACCAGGGCCAGCGGTCGGCCAACAGGAAGGAGGACGACTGCCCCCTGGGGGAGAAAAGGCACAAAGAAGAAGTTTACGTTGATGAGGCTTTCGTTGAAGAAGAATATGAAGAAGTTTGTAAGGAAGACATTTTCGTTGAAAATGAAGTTTGCTGTAATGGTGAAGTCTACGTTAATGATGAAATGTATGTTGATGAAGAAACTTATGACGACGATGAAGATTATGTTAATGATAACATTTATGTTGAAGAATAAGTTGATGATGATGAAAGAGAAGTTAAAGAAGTTGAAGTCCAAGAAAATGATGGAGAAAAAGAAATAATTGAAAACATTCTGGAAGATAAAGAAGATGAAGAAGATGATGAAAATTACGTAGAAATTAAAGATGAAGACGAAGTCAAAAAATCTCAAGAAATTGAAAGAAAAGAAGTTAACGAAGAAGAAGTTGATGATGATGGAAAAGAGGTTAAAGAAGTTGAAGTCCAAAGATATGATGAAGAAAAAGAAATAATTGAAGAAATTCTGGGAAGATAAAGAAGATGAAGAAGATGATGAAAATGAAGTAGAAATTAAAGATGAAGACAAAGTCGAAGAACCTCAAGAAATTGAGGGAAAAATTATTGGAGAAACGCAAGAAAAGGAAGAAGAGGACAAAGAAGACACGAGGACGGCTGGGAGTCCGTCACAACAGTATTTCCACATTCACCCATCCACACACACACTGATGGCGGGACCTGCCGTGCAAGGCGCTAACCGGCACCCATCAGGAGCAAGGGTGAAGTGTCTTGCCCAAGGACACAACGGACCTGACTAGGATGGTGGAAGGTTGGGATTGAACCAGTAACCCTCAGATTGCTGCCACGGCCACTCTCCCAACTTCGCCACGTCGTCAGAAGTGCATTTATTTCTCTTTTGTGCGTATAAGACAGCCCAAATATTGTCCGTAGCGTGCATTGTTCTTTCAAAACTGCAGGTACAATTTCCTCACACTAACATGTTTGTGTATTTGTGCTGCATTATGGTTTCCATGAAATGCATTCTGCTGAGGCAAGCTATTTGCATTCAATCAATCTGAGGAGCCAAAGGACCAGGAGACTCATGGCAGACCAGAATCCAGCTGTGGATGTCTGTCTGGGGCTTATTTCAACTATTTTGCTGTGGCAGCTGAGAATTGTGTGCAGCCTTTGCAGAGGCATTACCACGCTCATGTTTTCTTTTTAAAGCTGGCGTTGTTTGTCTGATTTCAGGAGCCACGTTTGCCAAAGCTTAGCCTGTTGACTTTGAACTTTGTCAAAGTGTGTTTAAAGTCGTTCTCCATAGTGGAGCACTCTGTCATTGTGTTCTGTAAATTGATTGATTGATTGATACTTTTATTAGTAGATTGCATAGTACAGTACATATTCCGTACAATTGACCACTAAATGGTAACACCCCAATAAGTTTTTCAACTTGTTTAAGTCGGGGTCCACGTTAATCAATTCATGGTACAAATATATACTATCAACATAATACAGTCATCACACAAGTTAATCATCATAGTATGTACATTGAATTATTTACATTATTTACAATCCGGGGGGTGGGATGAGGAGCTTTGGTTCATATCAGAACTTCAGTCATCAACAATTGCATCAACAGAGAAATGTGGACATTGAAACAGTGTAGGTCTTATTTAGTAGGATATGTACAGCCAGCAGAGAACATAGTGAGTTCACATAGCATAAGAACAAGTATATACATTAGAAGTACATTTGAGTTGTTTATAATCCGGGGAGATGGGATGTGAATGGAGGAGGGTATTAGTAAAGTGTTGAAGTTGCCTGGAGGTGTTGTTTTACAGCGGTTTTGAAGGAATATAGAGATGCACTTACTTTTATACCTGTTGGGAGTGCATTCCACATTGATGTGGCATAGAAAGAGAATGAGTTAAGACCTTTGTTAGATCGAAATCTGGGTTTAACGTGGTTTGTGGAGCTCCCCCTGGTGTTGTGGTTATGGCGGTCATTTACGTTAAGGAAATAGTTTGACATGTACTTCGGTATCAAGGAGGTGTAGCGGATTTTATAGACCAGGCTCAGTGCAAGTTGTTTTACTCTGTCCTCCACCCTGAGCCAGCCCACTTTGGAGAAGTGGGTTGGAGTGAGGTGTGATCTGGGGTGGAGGTCTAAAAGTAACCGGATTAGCTTATTCTGGGATGATTGGAGTCTAGATTTGAGGGTTTTGGAGGTGCTGGGGTACCAGGAGGTGCAAGCGTAATCGAAGAAGGGTTGAATGAGAGTTCCCGCTAGAATCCTCAAGGTGCTTTTGTAAGGTGGCAGAGCAGCACATTTCCATCACCATTGTTCCCCCCGATGTTTAAATGAGAGTAGTTGTTTCATTGCTCCGTTGTAATTTGGATCTGTTTCATTGGTCTGAGACACAATTTTTAAAAGATGTCAGGAACAGTAAAGAGAGAAATTAATCTTATGGCTCATTGTGACCTTGAAGAAACTCACATTAACAAGGGTTACAGTGAGGGTTGCCAACTTTCTGAAAGAAAAAAAATAAGGCAGACCTTGCTGGGCAGGTCGACCCAATTTTAGTTTTGCCTTTTTTTATTTGTGTGGAAATTTTTATATTGTCCAGAAAGGTTGAATGGAGTTATCTTCGTTGAAAATGTTTCAGACCTATTCACCCTATGTAGATTACATTTTGTACTATTTGACTCCCTGCAGATTTGAATTAGATGCACAGGTTTACGCGTACTATAAACTCATGGGAAACATACTAAGGTGGTATGAGTGCAGCTGGGATGGGCTCCAGCACACCATGAGAGGGGCAAGCGGTAGAAAATGGATGGATGGTTGGGAAACATATTAATAATAAAGTTAAAGTAATGGGCAGCACGGTGGCAGAGAGGTTAGTGCGTCTGCCTCACAATACAAAGGTCCTGAGTAGTCCTGGGTTCAATCCCGGGCTCGGGATCTTTCCGTGTGGAGTTTGCATGTTCTCCCCGTGACTGCGTGGGTTCCCTCCGGGTGCTCCGGCTTCCTCCCACTTCCAAAGACATGCACCTGGGGATAGGTTGATTGGCAACACTAAATGGTCCCTAGTGTGTGAATGTGAGTGTGAATGTTGTCTGTCTATCTGTGTTGGCTTTCCAATGAGGTGGCGACTTGTCCAGGGTGCACCTCGCCGATTGTAGCTGACCGCAACCCCAAAGGGAATAAGCGGTAGAAAATGGATGAATGGATGGAAGTTAAAGTACCACTGATAGTCACACACACACTCGGTGTAGTGAAATGACCCTCTGCATTTGACCAATCCCTTTGTTCCACCCTATAGGAGGTAAGGGGAGCAGTGAGCAGCAGGAATTATTTTGGTGATTTAACCCCCAATTCCAACCCTAATGCTGATTGCCAAGCAGGGAGGTAATGGGTCCCATTTTTATAGTCTTTGGTATGACTTGGCCGGGGTTTGAACTCACAACCACCGATCTAAGGGTGGACACTCTAACCACAGGGACACCTGCTCAGTGGCCTTGTAGTTAGAGGAATAATATTACTAATTACGTTTTTGCGCTCCTGGGTTCGATCCTCGGGTTCGGGGTCTGTCTTTTATGATTTATTGATGTATTTGGCTATGGAAGTGCATCATGCAAAAAAGGGGGTACTATATGCTCACCTATGTCACCTGGTGGTTGTTTTTAAACACTCCAGCTGCTTTTGAACAAATTATTTAAGCCATCTTTTTTTTCATGGATTTCACACAGGAAAGTGGCCATATAGCACGGAAGTCAAACTCCTTTTCATCGTGGGCCAGATCGCATTGAAGGCAGCCATCAGAGGGTCACTTCATAATATTATTAAATGATAAATGATAAATGGGTTGTACTTGTATAGCGCTTTTCTACCTTCAAGGTACTCAAAGCGCTTTGACACTACTTCCACATTTACCCATTCACACACACATTCACACACTGATGGAGGGAGCTGCCATGCAAGGCGCTAATCATCACCCATCAGGAGCAAGGGTGAAGTGTCTTGCTCAGGACACAACGGAAGTGACGAGGTAGGTACTAGGTGGGGATTGAACCAGGGACCCTCGGGTTGTGCGCGACCACTCTCCCACTGCGCCTCGCCGTCCCTTATTCAGTCCTTTAAGGTTTGTGCGATCGTGCCAAGTCATTCAAATTCAAGAAATCCCTGCCAATCATGCATGGCCTCGCAATTTTGCAAAAATCCCTGCAAATACCCCAAACATTTTGGCCAATCAAATTGGTCCCAGCAGCACTCAAACACAACTCAACTTTCTAACCAATCAAATGTCTCCCTGCATCGCCAAGGGCGGTATTTAACAATAAACTGATGGAAAACTTGCTTTAGAATCAGAATTCAAAGAGACTACTAGATATTCAGCTATTTTGTATAATTTAATTTGATATGGGTTTCAAAGGCACCAGCGCCCCCCCCGCGACCCCAAAGGGAATAAGCGGTAGAAAATTCTACCGCTTATTCCCTTTGGGGTCTCGGGGGGCACTGGTGCCTATCTCAGCTACAATCGGGCGGAAGGCGGCGTACACCCTGGACAAGTCGCCACCTCATTGCAGGGATGGAAGGGTTTCAATGACAAAAAAATTCTGCATTGTTGGTCAAAATAGAAATACCCTATTTTCCAAACTATAAAGCGCACTTAAAATCCTTTTTTTACCCCCTCAAAACACAACAGTGCGCCTCATAACCCTGTGCGCCTAATCTACGGAATAATTCTGGTTCTGGTTACCAACCTCGAAGCAATTTTTTTTGGTACATGGTGAAATGATAAGTGTGGTTAGTAGATGGCAGTCAAACATAAAACTATGTGTAGACTGCAATATGATGGCAATATGACTCAGGTAAACAACACCAACATTTTATATGTTCCATTGAAAATATAGAACATTACACACAGGGCTCAAAAATCTACCAAAATGTTTTAGTACGACTTCGGTCAGGTATACTGCTTGATGGATTGTCGGTGCATTAAACAGACAAGTATTATTATGGCGTGTGTAAAAGGAAAGACATATTATCTGGCGATTTGTTTTGCAGTATTATATGAAAGCTACTTTTCTTATCTTCTGGTACCTGCTGATCTGTATTTGGGATCTGCATAAATCCTGAAAAATTGTGCGAGTCCACCTTTATATTCCGTGAAGACACCGTAGTCGATAAGCTTCTTCTTTTTCTCTATCTTCTTGTTACGGTACATTCATCCTCCGCTGTTGCCATTTCTATTACAAAGTAGTGTAAAATTCTTACTTATATCTGTCAGTAAACTTGCCATGAAAGTGCTAAAACATACCGGTGTAGTGACTTTACATTATTCACCCAAGATACTTTAGTTGGCAAGATGGCGGCGCCCGGACGGGCTGCGACACTGCGGTGCTCTTGCTAAAGATGGAACATTTGGCGGAAATGCCGGACAGTTCTGTAGACTTCATGGCTGGCTCGCATCTTGGTCACTCCGTGATCACGTACGACCGCCAGACACTTCTGGATATGGACACATCGGGCCGTTTTGGAC
The DNA here is from genome assembly GCF_033978795.1 of Nerophis ophidion. NCBI lineage: Eukaryota > Metazoa > Chordata > Actinopteri > Syngnathiformes > Syngnathidae > Nerophis > Nerophis ophidion. The sequence continues at coordinate 44,843,867 of NC_084622.1, forward strand.
TGATAGACGCGGGCGTGCTAAACATGCTAACTAGCATGGGGATACGTCGGCGGCTACATCCAGCGGCCTGTGAAGCAGCGGAGTCTAGTAGCAGCGGGGGCCGTCTACGGAGCAGACGCCAGCGGTGTGATCGGAAACGCGGATGTCGAGCGGGGCTAAAAACAAAGCAGAAGGCTAATCCCCACAGAACACCACTTCCCTCCACCCTGAAGACGGATTTAAATAAGGGATGCGAGACTACTGGTCTGGGTAAGGAGTCAGTTAAATTAGAACAAGTTTTTTCTGCTTTGAGTGTTTCAGAGTTGGACATGTGTTTTACTGAGGTGGCTAACTATGATGCGTGCAGTTTATCAAAGCAACAAACAAACAATCGGAAAATCCCCGTTACTGAGGAGGCTAACCATGATGCGTGCAGTTTATCAAAGCAACAATCAAACAATCGGAACATTCCCGTCGTATCAATTCCTAGATATGGTCGTAATTATACTGAATGCACTGGGCATAATAAACACAACATTATTAATATTGCTACTACGGATAATTTGATCAAAAATTCCCTAAAACAGCCCACTACCTATAATATAGGTTTTTTAAACATAAGATCATTGTCTCCCAAAACGTTGTTAGTTAATGATATCATCAGAGACAACAATCTTAACGTCATCGGTCTCAGTGAAACCTGGCTTAAACCAAACGACTTTTTTGCGCTAAATGAGGCATGTCCTCCTAACTTTACACATGCGCATATTGCCCGTCCGCTTAAAAGGGGTGGGGGGGTCGCACTAATATACAACGAAAACTTTAACCTTAGTCCTAACATAAATAATAAATATAAATCGTTTGAGGTGCTTACTATGAGGTCTGTCACACCGCTGCCTCTACACCTGGCTGTTATCTACCGCCCCCCAGGGCCCTGTTCGGACTTTATCAATGAATTCTCAGAGTTCGTTGCTGATCTAGTGACACACGCCGATAATATAATCATAATGGGGGACTTTAATATCCATATGAATACCCCATCGGACCCACCGTGCGTAGCGCTCCAGACTATAATTGATAGCTGTGGTCTCACACAAATAATAAATGAACCCACGCATCGCAACGGTAATACGATAGACCTAGTGCTTGTCAAGGGTATCACCGCTTCCAAAGTTACGATACTCCCGTATACTAAAGTATTGTCCGATCATTACCTTATAAAATTCGAGGTTCAGACGCATGTTCGTCAAACTAATAATAATAATAACTGCTATAGCAGCCGCAACATTAATACGGCCACAACAACAGCTCTTGCTGACCTACTGCCCTCGGTAATGGCACCATTCCCAAAGTATGTGGGCTCTATTGATAACCTCACTAACAACTTTAACGACGCCCTGCGCGAAACCATTGATAACATAGCACCGCTAAAGTTAAAAAAGGCTCCAAAAAAGCGCACCCCGTGGTTTACAGAAGAAACTAGAGCTCAGAAATTATTATGCAGAAAGCTGGAACGCAAATGGCGCACGACTAAACTTGAGGTGCACCATCAAGCATTTAGTGATGGTTTAATAACTTATAAACGCATGCTTACCTTAGCTAAAGCTAATTATTACTCAAATCTCATCCACCGCAATAAAAACGATCCTAAATTTTTGTTTAGTACGGTAGCATCGCTAACCCAACAAGGGACTCCTTCCAGTAGCTCCACCCACTCAGCTGATGACTTTATGCAATTCTTTAGTAAGAAAATTGAAGTCATTAGAAAGGAGATTAAAGACAATGCGTCCCAGCTACAACGGGGTTCTATTAACACTGACACGATTGTATATACGGCGGATACTGCCCTCCAAAATAGTTTCTCTCGTTTTGAGGAAATAACATTAGAGGAATTGTTACAACGTGTAAATGGAATAAAACAAACAACATGTTTACTTGACCCTCTTCCAGGGAAACTGATCAAGGAACTCTTTGTATTATTAGGTCCATCAGTGCTAAATATTATAAACTTATCACTTTCCTCGGGCACTGTTCCCCTAGCATTCAAAAAAGCGGTTATTCATCCTCTTCTTAAAAGACCTAACCTCGATCCTGACCTCATGGTAAACTACCGACCGGTGTCTCACCTTCCCTTTATTTCAAAAATCCTCGAAAAAATTGTTGCGGAGCAGTTAAATGAACACTTAGCGTCTAACAATCTATGTGAAACCTTTCAATCCGGTTTCAGGGCAAATCACTCGACGGAGACAGCCCTCGCAAAAATGACTAATGATCTATTGCTAACGATGGATTCTGATGCGTCATCTATGTTGCTGCTCCTCGATCTTAGCGCTGCTTTCGATACCGTCGATCATAATATTTTATTAGAACGTATCAAAACACGAATTGGTATGTCAGACTTAGCCCTGTCTTGGTTTAACTCTTATCTTACTGATAGGATGCAGTGTGTCTCCCATAACAATGTGACCTCGGACTACGTTAAGGTAACGTGTGGAGTTCCCCAGGGTTCGGTCCTTGGCCCTGCACTCTTCAGCATCTACATGCTGCGGCTAGGTGACATCATACGCAAATACGGTGTTAGCTTTCACTGTTATGCTGATGACACCCAACTCTACATGCCCCTAAAGCTGACCAACACGCCGGATTGTAGTCAGCTGGAGGCGTGTCTTAATGAAATTAAACAATGGATGTCCGCTAACTTTTTGCAACTCAACGCCAAAAAAACGGAAATGCTGATTATCGGTCCTGCTAGACACCGAACTCTATTTAATAATACAACTCTAACATTTGACAACCAAACAATTAAACAAGGCGACACGGTAAAGAATCTGGGTATTATCTTCGACCCAACTCTCTCCTTTGAGGCACACATTAAAAGCGTTACTAAAACGGCCTTCTTTCATCTCCGTAATATCGCTAAAATTCGCTCCATTCTGTCCACTAAAGACGCTGAGATCATTATCCATGCGTTTGTTACGTCTCGCCTCGACTACTGTAACGTATTATTTTCGGGTCTCCCCATGTCTAGCATTAAAAGATTACAGTTGGTACAAAATGCGGCTGCTAGACTTTTGACAAGAACAAGAAAGTTTGATCACATTACGCCTGTACTGGCTCACCTGCACTGGCTTCCTGTGCACTTAAGATGTGACTTTAAGGTTTTACTACTTACGTATAAAATACTACACGGTCTAGCTCCATCCTATCTTGCCGATTGTATTGTACCATATGTCCCGGCAAGAAATCTGCGTTCAAAGGACTCCGGCTTGTTAGTGATTCCCAAAGCCCAAAAAAAGTCTGCGGGCTATAGAGCGTTTTCCGTTCGGGCTCCAGTACTCTGGAATGCCCTCCCGGTAACAGTTCAAGATGCCACCTCAGTAGAAGCATTTAAGTCTCACCTTAAAACTCATTTGTATACTGTAGCCTTTAAATAGACTCCCTTTTTAGACCAGTTGATCTGCTGTTTCTTTTCTTTTTCTTCTATGTCCCACTCTCCCCTGTGGAGGGGGTCCGGTCCGATCCGGTGGCCATGTACTGCTTGCCTGTGTATCGGCTGGGGACATCTCTGCGCTGCTGATCCGCCTCGACATCTCTGCGCTGCTGATCCGCCTCCGCTTGGGATGGTTTCCTGCTGGCTCCGCTGTGAACGGGACTCTCGCTGCTGAGTTGGACCCGCTTTGGACTGGACTCTCGCGACTATGTTGGATCCATTGTGGATTGAACTTTCACAGTATCATGTTAGACCCGCTCGACATCCATTGCTTTCCTCCTCTCTAAGGTTCTCATAATCATTATTGTCACAGACGTCCCACTGGATCATTATTGTCACCGATGTCCCACTGGGTGTGAGTTTTCCTTGCCCTTATGTGGGCCTACCGAGGATGTCGTGGTGGTTTGTGCAGCCCTTTGAGACACTAGTGATTTAGGGCTATATAAGTAAACATTGATTGATTGATTGATAGTTATTAGAGAGTTTTGGTCAGGCGGTTTTTCACGGAACACAACTTTGTTGTTATTTTCGGATGAGAAGATGCTGCTCCGTTATTGATTTAAGTAAAAGTCAGAATGTCATTAAAACAGTTAGCTCCATCTTTTGACACTTTTCCCACTCACATCCTTGCACGCTACACCGCTACAACAAAGATGACGGGGAGAAGACGCTCCTGAAGGTGAGCCACGTAATAAAGACCGCCCACAAAACGGCGCATCCGGAAGCGACTGTCAGAAATCGGCTTGAAGATGATCTGTAACACATAATTCAGGAAACATTTTGGCCAAAGAACCACCGTTACATGTTATGTAGACCACAAGGAAGTGTTTTCAATTGTGAAAAAATGGATAATAATATGACTCCTTTAATGCGCCCTATAATCCGGTGCGCCTTATTTATGAAAAAAGATCGAAATTTACCTTTAAACTGCAGTACGCCTTATTATACTATTGTCCAGAAAAGACAGTATATTTATTAAGAAAGATAAAATGCACATTATTTCCAGGATTTTGCAGGCCACATAAAATGATGTGGGGGCCAAGATGTGCTCCTCCCCCCAAGGCTTTGAGATTGACATCTGTGCCATAAATTGTCGCTTCCGTAGTTTGTGGTGTAAAGAACAACACCATGACAGCAGTAATGTGAGCTTAAACTACCTCTGGACTGATCACCAGTCAACTACACCTTGAAATGTCTATTCTAGTTTCTACTGCTAAATTAATTGTACTTTTATCTTTTATTAAGCAATAAACATGTATCTTTGTTTCTGTACGGTTATGGTATATTAAATCATCTCTTTTTGCTTCTGATCTGGCATTTTATCTGTTTTATGTTCATGCCTATACTATAATTAAAAATACAAATATCTCTCCCAGAATGAGTTTTAAGGTGGGCTTCTAGAATAAAGCCAATATATTTAGTCCCTTCATAAGGATTTCGAGACGCTGTTTACAAACTGGCACAAACATGTAATTAGATGGCGGCTTGTGTACAGCAAGCTATTATATTTGCTTAGGATCACACAGAGAATAATCTGAAACATTATCAACCTAAAATAGAGCAAGCACAGAAAATATGTTTTACATATGTAAACTGATTTTATTCTATTTTTCCTTGACAAACTATTTCTGGGTTTGAAGTAACGTTATTGTTTAGACCAGTGGTCCGCAACTACCGGTCCGTAGACCGGTATCTGTCCGTGACGCATTTGCTATCGGGCTGCACAGAAACATTGATTGATTTATCAACTAACACATTTTCTCCAACTTAACTTTCGTTTTTCCCACCAAACACACCAATAAGCTTGTTTATGGATGTATATTAAAACTCCTGACAGGAAGTTACCATTTGTAATAGTACATTAATGCACATTAATAAAAATATACAATCTTTCATCTGCAGGATCATTGTATATAGCAGGGGTTCTTAACCTGTTTGACCTCAGGACCTACACTACATAGGAACCCGGGATCCACTCCAATATCAACACTGAATCACTACTCTTACTCTTGATTTTGATCATTTAAATAAATAAAACATATCTGAACTATTTACAGTTCCCTACCTTGTAAAATGATATAAAAGCATGCATTAATCATAAAGACTAAATTATTATTTAACAAATAAACCTTAGGCTTAGGTCAGACTAATTAGACAATACATGTACATAACAATATACATGATGTTCTGCTAGAATATATAAACTTGACTAAACTTTCAATAAAATTAAAGTGCAAATGAAAATACCACTTTAGGCATATTTTTTGCGCTTAAGAAATGTCTCTATGAATTTCACTCTGGTTGTTTTATAATGTCATTACTGCCACAAGTGGTAGAACAGTGTATTACATCTAAGTGCCACTGTGGCCTATGCGGACCACAGCTAAAAAAAAAAAAAACATATATTACATTCTAGGGGGCGCTCGCATAGCTCGGTTGGTATAGTGGCAGTGCCAGCAACTAGAGGTCGATTCCCGTTTCCGCCATCCTAGTCACTGCCGTTGTGTCCTTGGGCAAGACACTTTACCCACCTGCTCCCAGTGCACCCACATTAGTTGAAATGTAACTTAGATATTGTAAAGCGCTTTGAGTCATTAGAGAAAAGCGCTATGTATACAAACACAACAGAACTTTGTTTTCAGCACAAACCCGTTCAAGATTAAACAAACAAACAATGTACAGGGTTACAAAACAGGAACGCTGATGGGTCTGCCACAACGTGCCCCGTAATAAATGGGAAAAAGGTAATCGCTGGGGAAGGATGAGTAAAAAAAATACAATCTAGACTGGGCTCCTAAGGGGGCCCAGTCTGGAGTGGGAAAAAAACCTCCATAGCAAAGCACATATACATATTACAACGTACATCTCGAGATATCTAGCAAAAGAGGGGAGGAAGTCCGGGGTCATGGTGGCAGGCCGCAGCTCTCAGGCGCTGCCCATCCTTCCATCACACCTATGGGATTTGCGTCGAGGGCGTTGGATGGGGGGTGGGGTATGTATGTGTGGCGTATATTTTTGTGGATGCAAGTGTGTGTGTAAGCCTGTACTGTGTCTCTGTTCCGCGGCCTTGATGTTGTGCAGCCGGTAAGTCCAAAGTCAACAACAACAGGTCTGTGTCAGTGAGAGACAAGAAGGGAGTTTGTTGTGTCTTTGCCGCACTGTCCTTCGGGAGAGTCTAACCAGGGAAACAATCCAAGTTAGAATGTTTTGTATACGAGTGAAAACAAAATTTGCTTTTTACTCTAAATTGTCTATGACTTATCCTCAAAATCCTGCGAGGCAGACAGTCCGATGTGATCCAAAATCACAAGAATGTCCACAGTTCTTCCCGCATCCTCCAATCATTTGTGGCAGATTTGGGGTATTTTGAAGACTGCCAGCAACTTCTAATTTGTCAACAAACCAGAGTAACTCTTACTCCAATCAGCATAATTCCTGTTGTCATAAATCCGAATAAGTAAATATCTCATCACGTCTTCGACTGCAAAGAGTCGCCAGGCATCAGGCACTCCTTCTTCTCCTAAGAGTCCGTCCCGTGTCCAGCAACAACCGCTCCGTCCCGACAGCAGGTTCCCCCAAACCTAAGATCTTGTCCATTTTGTTAAAGCCAGTTAAATAGTTCCAATGTTTAGATTTGGAGAGCATTGCAAAAAGAGGCAACAAAAAAAGTGAAGACAAGACAAAGAAGCAAGCAGGAAAGATTAAGGAGCTGAAACTGGAGCGTCCACCCTTGATGAGTGCCAGTGAGAAAGAAACTATATAAATATAATTCACTTGACTTCACTTCCTCGCGGCCCAACACTATGGTTAAGAAACACTGGTATATTGGTATAGTCCATCATCGTGCCGACGACCATCTTTTTGCAAAGAAACATGTTAAGAAACACATTATTTCAGTAATAGTGGGTTGACTTTTCATGATAATTTTTGTTGTTGTTTTTATCTGCCACAAGTGAAAAGCCGGTCCGTGAAAATAATGCATACATTAAACCGGTCCCTGGTGGAAAAAAGGTTGGGGACCCCTGGTTTAAACCCATCGTTTTTTACAATTCAGGACTTTGACTCCTTTTGGCACTGGTTTCATATGCTCACTACTGTAATAGTTTTATCAAACACCTATCTGAGGGCTTTGCCTAGCAGCTAGCAGAACTCAATCATGTGTGCTTGGATGCATCTCTGCAGATTAAAACACTGAATAATAGCAGAACTATGAAGCATATAGACCACGTTTAAGCTAAAATTGTCCCCTGGAGGAACATCTTCTGCAGTCCCTGACATGTCTCCTGCACACACACACACACACACACACACACACACGTTAACAACAGCCTTATTGTAGTCAATTCCAGCACCTACAGTACACAATGTCACACAGATGCAGGATATTCCTTCATACCATGGAATGGAAATCCATCCATCCATGCAATTTCTACCGCGTGACCCTTAAAGGCCTACTGAAATGAAATGTTCTTCTTTAAACGGGGATAGCAGGTCCATTCTATGTGTCATTCTTGATCATTTCGCGAAATTTCCATATTTTTGTTGAAAGGATTTAGTAAAGAACATCGACAATAAGTTCGCAAATTTTGGTTGCTAATAAAAAAGCCTTGCCTTTACCGGAAGTAGCAAACGATGTGCGCGTGATGTCACGGGTTGTAGGGCTCCTCACATTATTTATAAACATAGCCTCCAGCAGCAAGAGCTATTCAGACCGAGAAAACGACAATTTCCCCATTAATTTGAGCGAGAATGAAAGATTTGTGGATGATGATATTGATAGCGAAGGACTAGAAAAAAAGAAAAAAAAAGCGACGGCTCCGGGCAGCGGCAGTGTGAGCGTTTCAGATATAATTAGACACATTTACTAGGATAATTCTGGAAGATCCCTTATCTGCTTATTGTTTTAATAGTGTTTTAGTGAGATTGTAAAGTCATACCTGAAAGTCGGATGGCTGCGGTCAAAGCCAGTGTCACTGCAGAGAAGCCGAGGAGCCAAGATCACAGCTGCCTTTTTGAGCTGCAGAATGAGTTCGTGTAATCCACTCAAGTCTCCGGTAAGAGCTGACTGAATATCACAATTTTCCCATCCAAAAACTTGCTGGTTGACGTAGAGAAACTTGATCGCTTGATCGCTCTGTGTTAAAGCTTCACAACAAAAAAAAGAAACACCGGCTGTGTTTCGGTGCTAAAGGCAGTTGCAATCCACCGCTTTCCACCAACAGCGTTATTCTTTATAGTCTCCATTATTAATTGAACAAATTGCAAAAGATTCAGCAACACAGATGTCCAAAATACTGTGTAATTATGCAATGAAAAGAGACTACTTTTAGCCGTAAGTGGTGCTGGGGTAATATGTCCGCTACAACCGGTGATGTCACAAACACGCATCATCATTCCGCGACGTTTTCAACAAGAAACTCCGCGGGAAATTTAAAATTGCAATTTAGTAAACTAAAAAGGCCGTATTGGCATGTGTTGCAATGTTAATATTTCATCATTGATATATAAACTATCAGACTGCATGGTCGCTAGTAGTGGCTTTCAGTAGGACTTTAATAATGCTTGCAAATTCTATCAAATTAGTTTGAATGGTATAAAGATGGAGGGTGTGCAGCTCCTTTGTTTTCAACCTTCAAAGTGACATAGAACATGTTCTTATATAATGTAATGCTGTTGTCATTTACTAATGTATAAGACAAGAAAAAGCACAACATCCAAACAAAACCACAAACAATAGACACGTGATAGAAAATAAGTACGTGGATACGGGAATTTCAGCTCTTTGAAGTGGGCCAGCTATGTTGGCCCGGCTCCTGAAAAACAGCCAGCTTCTTAGATCTGTTTTTGTTGCCTACATTATTAATGACCAAAAACTAGTAAAATCATTCAATGTTAAACTCAAATTATGTCTATGTTTTGTTTTTGTGTGACTTTATTTAAATTCTCAACATGGAACAGATTGGCACATACAGTAAAAAACAAAAAACAAAGACTCATCTCAATTGGACAGTAAGGTCCAATCTAAGTGAGTTTTATTTTTATTTATAGTGAAACAACATTAAATCAACACAACATAGATTAAAAAGTGCAAAACTATAAAGAAAAAGCAGCAAACTATTAGCATCTAGTCTTTTGTGAAGATCGGCATAAAAAGTGCCTTAATTTTTGTTTCCTGCTGCTCATTTTCCTCAACTTCCCACAATGTAGTCTCTAATTATGTAGCAACTTTATTTCACTCAGTCACACCTCCTTACCTCCCCTTTCAGCTCAATTTAAACTCATACAGCACCATACATTTTGACCGATCACGAGTGGCTTTAAAAGAAGAAAAACGAAAATTGGGAGCCGGAGTCGACTTCTTTAATGGCCAGATCACTCGCAAATGACCCATTACTAGCAGGTTTATTAATGAAAAACAGCATTTGCAGTTGTAACATAATTATTGTCTTTGTACGACCATTTCCCCCTCTGTATGGTGTTCCATCAACAATTCCAAAAATCCTATAACGTATGCGAGTTAGCCTCATCTATGCAAGCACAAACAGGCCTCATGTGCTCTTTACGGCCAAATGGGGATGCTGTTCTGCCAATGCCAGCTGTTCACATCATTGTTGTTAGTTTATTAAGGGATAAAACAGACTTAAAAGCTTTACAGTCCTTTACATGGTCTGTGGTAATGTTTAGCTGTAGCAGATGTTCCTGAGCAACATCAAATCCAGTATGGACAAACATTTTCCTCAAAATATGATAACTTCTGGTACGATAACTTGTCATTTACCATCTGGCAACACTGATCACAGGCCCAGTGTGTTTTTACAGTCCATTGTTTTGACAATATGCAGCTCTTCATTCCAGTGATCAGGAAAAGCCCAACTTTAAACCCAATGGATGAACAATGTCAGTGCGTTTTCATCGGCAGCAAGCAGCTGCAATCAATTTGTATACTGTAGCCTTTAAATTTGTATACTGTAGCCTTTAAATAGACTCCCTTTTTAGACCAGTTGATCTGCTGTTTCTTTTCTTTTTCTTCTATGTCCCACTCTCCCCTGTGGAGGGGGTCCGGTCCGATCCGGTGGCCATGTACTGCTTGCCTGTGTATCGGCTGGGGACATCTCTGCGCTGCTGATCCGCCTCGACATCTCTGCGCTGCTGATCCGCCTCCGCTTGGGATGGTTTCCTGCTGGCTCCGCTGTGAACGGGACTCTCGCTGCTGTGTTGGATCCATTGTGGATTGAACTTTCACAGTATCATGTTAGACCCGCTCGACATCCATTGCTTTCCTCCTCTCTAAGGTTCTCATAGTCATTATTGTCACCGATGTCCCACTGGGTGTGAGTTTTCCTTGCCCTTATGTGGGCCTACCGAGGATGTCGTGGTGGTTTGTGCAGCCCTTTGAGACACTAGTGATTTAGGGCTATATAAGTAAACATTGATTGATTGATTGAATTGCCAGCAATCAACGCACCTATCGCTGATGAGAAGACCGGCCTACTTATGCCAGTGCAAACCTGGATCCTGTGCCGGAACGGCGCTACCTCTTCCTGTGCAGTAAGCCGATATTCTACTGGCTATATGCATACTCTACCTCAGTTCCCGTGTTACGAGCAGTGTGTCTCATCTCCCTGTGTTGCACTCTGGTTCTCTGGCTGAACCTTTGGTCCTCGACCTCCCGCCTGGAGTCCAAAGAGGACTCCTTTCTATTGCTGCCAACTTACTGCCTGCTCACGGGTCTCCGAGCAAGCCTCGGTCCTCTTTGGACTTCCGCCTCTCACGCAACACTACGGGTAACGCTCAACATTTAATTCCCACACATAGTCACACGCCATACACATATTTGGATTACTTCACACACCTCATTTAATATTGATATATAATACGGTGTGAGGGGTTTCCTACCCGGATCGTATGGGTTGCAGTGCCGATCGACACAAGACGCATCATAGCAGATTTGACTCGTTATTCTTTCAATAATCATCATGCCTTGCCAGTCTGTCGCGCCAATTCCTGGCTCGCTGGCTTTTCCTGCTTGTCGCAGGACACCTTTCGGTGTCCGGGGGCTGCGTCTGCTGCGGGGGCTCTTCTGGATCTGTGTCTCGCTCGTCGTGCTCGTGGTCGTTGTTGTCGTGTGTTTCCTCTCCCACTTCTGCCACAAGTGTTCCTCCTTCACCCCTTTTATGCTGCAGCGGAAGATGTAATGATTGAGCGCAGGTGTGTTGGGTACGCACCAGTGTCGCTCCAGGCATGCTCCGCCTCTCCGCTCTGCTGCATGCCCCGCCTCCTGGCCGCCATCTTGGTCAGGACAACCATTTCCCGCTGTCGGCTCATCGGCAAACGTCCCTCCACATATGGATATATATATATATATATATATATATATATATATATATATATATATATATATATATGTAGGTGTGGAGAAAATCACAAGACTACTTCATCTCTACAGAACTGTTTCATGAGGGGTTCCCTCAATCATCAGGAGATTGTAATGGAAGCATTCACATACAATGGTTTATATAGGGCACAGAGTGGGTGGGTACAGGCAGGCGTAGGGTGTGGTGATTGGCTCATGTGTTACCTAGGAGGTGTTTCCGTCTGTGGCGGCATGTTGAAATGATTTCACTGCGCTTGTTGAGGGATGATAGATCTGGATGATATATAATAAACAGTTTCTCTTTTAAGCATAGGTTGCATCTTTTATTACCACTGTTGTAAGGTGTGCTGGATGCAAGAATTTGCCATGTTATTGAATATTCAACATTATTGTCTTTGAGGTTCCAAATGTGTTTGCTGAGTTCTGTAGAATTCCGCAAAGTCTGGTTTCTAAAGGAGGCATTGTGATTATTCCATCTTGTTTTGAACGCTCCTTCGGTTAATCCTACGTACGTGTCGGATGTGTTAATGTCCTTGCGTATTTTATATATATATATATATATATATATATATATATATATATATATATATATATATATATATATGTAAAAATAAACATTGAGTTAAACCGTAACGTTAGTAGAAAATCAATGAATTGTATATTATTTTCCCAAATACTATAAATACATGTTTTTTTAAATTGCTATGCATTCACATTAAATTTGTGAGTGTCATGTTTTTTTTGTTTTTATCCATTGCTCCTGAAACCACTGCTCTAGACGCTCAGATAAACACCCCTCAGTTGACGGACTCCTTATATGTCAGCTATTAAATCTCAATGTGTGCTTTAATCAATAAGCTTCATCCTCCACATAGATATATTATTGAGGGAGGACTCTGGAAGACAGTAATGGACTTACAATGACAAACTTCCTTGAGGTTTATTTTAAAAGGGGTTGCACAGGTGAAAAAGTATCTACTACCTTTCACTGTGGTACTGAAGGACTGAGTGATGGGATTAATTATATTCTCTTTTAAACTCTATGGTCTTCTAAAATATATTTTTCCAAGGGGAGAAAATGTGGTTCAAACAAAAAGTGCTGTCACATAATACGCATGTGATGTGACTGCTTTTTAGAGAATAGATTTACTTCACCAGGCTGCAGAGGACATAGTAATAATATGGTAGAAAACGAGTCAGTGCCCCTAACAAAGGTAACTAATTAATTTCAGCACTAAATTGTAAAAATTGTATTTCCACCTTTTGTATATGCCGGCATTACTAAGGAAATGAAGAAAAAACCTGCTCAGTGGCCTTGTGGTTAGTGTCCGCCCTGAGGTCGGTAGGTCCTGAATTCAAACCCCGGCCGAGTCATACCAAAGACTAAAAAAATTGTACCCTTTAACTCCCTGCTTGGCACTCAGTATCAAAGGTTGGAATTGGGGGTTGAATCACCAAATGATTCTTGAGCGCGGCCACCGCTGCTGCTCACTGCTCCCCTCACCTCCCAAGGGGTGAAACAAGGTGATGGGACAAATGCAGAGGGTAATTTCACCACACTTAGGGTGTGTGTGTGACTATCAGTGGTACTTTAAAAACACAACATTTTAGGGTGAAGCAGTGGTTGTACAATTTGTAATTCCACTAAAGCAGGGGTCACCAACCTTTGTGAAACCAAGAGCTACTTCTTGGGTACTGATTGATGCAAAGGGCTACCAGTTAAATAAATTGCCAGAAAAAGCCAATTTGCTCAATTTACCTTTAATAAATAAATCTATATATATAAAAAATTGGGTATTTCTGTCTGTCATTCTGTCGTACATTTTTTTTCCTTTTATGGAAGTTTTTTTTGTAGAGAATAAATGATGAAAAAAACACTTAATTGAACGGTTTAAAAGAGGAGAAAACATGAACAAAATGAAAATAAAATTTTGAAACATAGTTTATCTTCAATTTCGACTCTCTAAAATTCAAATTTCAACCGAAAAAAAATGAATAGAAAAACTAGCTAATACGAATCTTTTTGAAAAAAATAATTTATGGAACATCATTAGTAATTTTTCCTGATTAAGATTAATTTTATAATTTTGATGACATGTTTTAAATAGGTTAAAATCCAATCTGCATTTTGTTAGAATATATAACAAATTGGACCAAGCTATATTTCTAACAAAGACAAATCATTATTTCTTCTAGATTTTACAAAACAAAAACATTTAAATAATTTCAAAAGACTTTGAAATCAGATTTAAATTTGATTCTTAAGATTTTCTAGATTTGCCAGAATATTTTTTTTGAATTTTAATCATAATACGTTTGAAGAAATATTTCACCAATATTTATTGTCAAAAAAACAGAAGCTAAAATGAAAAATTAAATTAAAATGTATTTATTACTCTTTACTAAAAAAAAAAAAATACTTGAACATTGATTTAAATTGTCACGAAAGAAGAGGAAGGAATTTAAAAGCTATATGTGTTTAAAAATCCTAAAATCATTTTTAAGTTTTTTTCTCTAAAATTGTCTTTCTGAAAGTTATAAGAAGCAAAGTAAAAAAAAAAAAAGAATTTATTTAAACAAATGAAGATCAAGTCTTTAAAATATTTTCTTGGGTTTTCAAATTCTATTTGAGTTTTGTTTCTCTTAAAATTAAAAATGTCGAAGAAAGCAAGACCAGCTTGCTAGTAAATAAATAACATTTCAAAAATAGAGGCAGCTCACTGGTAAGTGCTGCTATTTGAGCTATTTTTAGAACAGGCCAGCGGGCGACTCATCGGGTCCTTACAGGCTACCTGGTGTCCGCGGGCACCGCGTTGGTGACCCCTGCACTAAAGTCTTCAAACTGCAACCATGCATGTCTCCTGAGACATCAACAAAATCGGACTGCATTTTAGTGTTTACATAACGTTATACGCCTCGAAAGGAAAAGCAATAATCTCTCGGTGGGCCTTAGAAATAGTCGACTATTTGGCGAATTTATTAAGAGGAATCTGACTCGACCATCAACCTTGCAGTACAATCGTCAGGACATTGAACTGTCCTTGGGAGGATGTACCGAAGGAAGCCCCATGGGCGGTTAGTGTGTTGGGAGGATATTTGGAGATGGGGGACCCATCACCGGACCAGAGCCCGCACTACCACCCAGGCACACGACAGGACTTCGCCTGGAGGGCTTCGACCAGTTTGCTCAGGCAGGAGGCATTCTTCACTGCTCCGCTAATGATATTTATGACTTTCTCTGCCGCTAGATCACATGTCAAACTCAAAGCCCACGGGCCAAATGAGGCCCGCCATGTCATTGTATGTGGGGGAGCTTAAAGGCCTAATGGAATGAGGTTTTCTTATTCAAACAGGGATAGCAGGTCCATTCTACGTGTCATACTTGATCATTTTGCGATATTGCCATATTTTTGCTGAAAGGATTTAGTAGAGAACATCGACGATAAAGTTCGCAACTTTTGGTGCTGATAAAAAAGCCTTGCCTTTACCGGAAGTCGCAGACGATGACATCACAAGGGTGAGGGCTCCTCACGTCCTCACATTGTTTTTAATGGGAGCCTCCAGCAGCAAGAGCTATTCGGACCGAGAAAACGACAATTTCCCCATTAATTTAAGCGAGGATGAAAGATTTGTGGATGAGGATATTAATAGCGAAGGACTAGAAAAAAAGAAAAAAAAAGCGACGGCTCCGGGCAGCGGCAGTGTGAGCATTTCAGATGTAATTAGACACATTTACTAGGATAATTCTGGAAGATCCCGTATCTGTTTATTGTTTTAATAATGTTTTAGTGAGATTGTAAAGACATACCTCGAGGTCGAATGGCTGCGGTGAACACGCAGTGTCTCAGAGAGAAGCCAAGGAGCCAAGCTCACAGCTGCCTTTTAAACAGCTACTGCAGGAGGACGAATAATCCAATGATGTCTCTGGTAAGATATATATCACAATTTTCCCATCCAAAAAAATGCTGGTTGATGTAGAGCAGGGGTCGATCTCGGAGGGTGTGTCAGTCGATCTCAAGCCAGGCATTAAAAAATAGACATAAAAATGAGCAATCATCAATCATACGAAGACTTCACTTTCGTCAGTTGTTTGACATTCTCGGCACCCGAGGATCTTGTGAGATGACGCTGGCTGCTGCGAGCTCATATTTAAGAAAAAAATCACTAACAGGGCGGACGCAGAGAAACACATTTTATTTCTAGAGACTCCGTACCTACTGTCAAAACTCTAAAGAGCGACTGCACAGTTCCTGTCTTCACCATAAAAGACCTGTTTCATCCTGCCTGTGCTAACAAAATAAGAGTCTCGGAAAGCTAGCAAGCTACGGAGTTTGATGCCAATGTATTTCTCCCCCGCCCTCAACGACCGCTTTCTCACTTGCTTGCCCACCCTCACACTCACTGACGTCACTCACCTGCTGCCAGACATTAAAGGGCCACACACATATGCTACTCTCATAACAAAGTGTTTAAAAAGGAGTATGCAAGTTGGACAAATGAGATGCCAAATCCAACCACTTTCATGTGGTATTGGACAGAAAGGAGGACTTTTTTTTTTTCCTCCATTTGAAAATGTGGACGTTATCAGCACCACTGTCTAATTCCAATCAATGCAAGTCATCAGAATCAGGTAATACACCAACTTATATTCTTGTCTTCATGAAAGAAAGGAATCTATGTGTGTTAAACATGCTTGTATTATCATTAAACACCATTAACTTATTAACAAAAATGTCTCTTTCATAAATAAATAAATATAAATTATAAATAGGAATGAGGTAGATCTCCTCGACTTGGTCAATTGAAAAGTAGCTCGCCTGCAGAAAAAGTGTGAGCGCCTCTGATGTAGAGAAACATGTTCGCTTGACCGCTCTGTGTTAGAAACAATGAAACACCGGCTGTGTCTCGGTGCTAAAGGCAGCTGCAATACACCGCTTTCCACCAACAGCATTGTTCTTTATAGTCTCCATTATTAATTGAACAAATTGCAAAAGATTCAGCAACACAGATGTCCAGAATACTGTTTAATTTCACTATGCAAAGAGACGACTTTTAGCCGCAAATGGTGGTGCGCTAATATTTTCTGACAGTCCGTGACGTTTTCAACAAGAAACTCCGCGGGAAATTTAAAATTGCAATTTAGTAAACTAAAGCGGCCGTATTGGCATGTGTTGCAATGTTAATATTTCATCATTGATATATAAACTATCAGACTGCGTGGTGGCTAGTAGTGGCTTTCAGTAGGCCTTTAAATGGTGTGTTTTGAAAGTGTTAGTTTTTCTTATATACCGTATTTTTTGGATCATTAGTCGCTCCGGAGTATAAGTCGCACAAGCCAGAAATGCACAATAAAGGGAAAAAAAACATAGATAAGTCGCACTGGAGTATAAGTCGTATTTTTGGGGGAAATGTATTTGATAAAACCCAACACAAAGACTAGACATTTGAAAGGCAATTTAAAATAAATAAAGAATAGTGAACAACAGGCTGAATAAGTGTACGTTATATGAGGCATAAATAAGCAACTGAGAAGGTGCCTGCTATGTTAACGTAACATATTATGGTAAGAGTCATTCAAATAACATATAGAACATGCTATATGTTTACCAAACAATCTGTCACTCCTAATTGCTAAATCCGATAAAATATTTTATGTCTAGTCTCTTACGTGAATGAGCTAAACAATATTATTTGATATTTTACAGTAATGTGTTAATAATTTCACACATAAGTCGCTCCTGAGTATAAGTCAGACTATGAAAAAAACTGCGACTTAAAGTCTGAAAAATACGGTAGCATTTACTTATTTTTTTTCCCTTCTTCCTCATTCAATCAGGGCAGAAGTCATTATCAATAAGTCTTCTAATGTTATAAGAAAACATATTTGAAGCTAGATGTCTTCTCCTAAGTCTGTGCAGTGTTTATTTTGGTTTTACCATCAAAGTCGGATTTGTTGCTGTCGTTTAGTAAATAGCACCTACCTGCTGCCAGACTATTATTGCTGATCAGAGACAACAAAATAAAGAACTGTTGTTCACATGTATGTTGTGTGTTAGCTGCCCTTGTTTAAATTGAAGCTCACTTTCTATGCATACAAGTTTAGTGTCTAAAATAAAACTTTACAATTAAACATTTTTTTTTAAAAAAACAGTTATTTAAAAAATATGTTAAGGATATATTTATTTTTCCATACATTTAGTCACATTTACTCTCTTCGAGTTATAACAAGCAAAAATGTTATGCCTCACAAAAAGAAGGTCCTGGGTTCAATCCCGGGGTTAAGGGTCTTTCTTTGTGGAGTTTGCATGTTCTCCCAGAAAATGCGTGGGTTCCCGTCGGGTACGCCAGCTTCCCCCCACCTCCACTTGTGGATAGGCTGATTTCTAACACTAAATTGTCCCGAGTGTGTGAATGTGAGTGTGAATGTTGTCTTTCTACAGCAGGGGTGCCCACACTTTTTCTGCAGGCGAGCTACTTTTCAATTGACCAACTCGAGGGGATCTACCTCATTTATATATATCATTTATATTTATTTATTTATGAAAGAGACATTTTTGTAGACAAGTTAAATGTGTTTAATGATAATACAAGCATGTGTAACACATATAGATGTCTTTCTTTCACAAAGACAAGAATATAAGTTGGTGTATTACCTGATTCTGATGACTTGCATTGATTGGAATCAGACAGTAATGATGATAACGCCCACATTTTCAAATGGAGGAGAAAAAAAGTTGTCCTTTCTGTACAATACCACATGAAAGTGGTTGGTTTTTGGCATCTAATTCATCCAGCTTCCATACACTTTACAAGAAAAACATTGGCGGCAAATTCCGTAGCTTGCTTGATTGACATTCACGGCACCCGAGGGTCTTGTGAGATGACGCTGGCTGCTGCCAGTTCATTATTATGAAAAAATGACAGAGAGGAAGGCGAGAAACACTTTTTATTTCAACAGACTTTCGCGCTGTCCCTTCCGTCAAAACTCTAAAGGCCGACTGCACATTTCCTATCTTCACAATAAAAGCCCTGCTTCATGTTGCCTGCGCTAACAAAATAAGAGTCTCGGAAAGCTGGCGAGCACGCCAGCTTTCTGAGGGATCGCTTGTGCACGCCAGCTTTCCGAGACTCTGTATTTAGTTAGCGCAGGCAGCATGAAGCAGGGCTTTTATTGTGAAGATAGGAAATGTGCAGAGTTTTGACGGAAGGTAGGGCGCGAGAGTCTGTTGAAATAAAAAGTGTTTCTCGCCTTCCTCTCGGTCATATTTTCATAATAATGATCTTGCAGCAGCCAGCGTCATCTCACAAGACCCTCCGGTACCGTGAATGTCATTTAAGTGACGTCTTGGTGAAGATGGATGATCACTAATTTTTAGGTCTATTTTTTTTAAAAGCCTGGCTGGAGATCGACTGACACACCCCCCGCGGTCGACTGGTAGCTCGCGATCCATGTAATGGGCACCCCTGGTCAACAGTATCTGTGTTGGCCCTGCAATAAGGTGGCGACTTGTTTCGGGAATACCTCGCCTTCCGCCCAAATCCAGCTGGGATAGGCTCCAGCCACTCTTGGGACCCCAAGAGGGACAAGCGGTAGAAAGTGAATGGATGGATGAACAGTTACAACAGGTCCTTTGAAAGAAATATAATAGTGATATAGCCTTCTGTGACAATAAGTTTGACACACATGCCTTAGATCAGTGGTTCTCAAATGGAGGTACGTGTACCCTTGGGGGTACTTGAAGGTATGCCAAGAGGAACATAAGATTTTTTTTTTAATATTTTAAAAATAGAAACTACTCAAAAATCCTTTATAAATATATTTATTGAATGATACTTCACTAAAATATGAATGTAAGTTCATAAACTGTGAAAAGAAATGGAACATGCAATATTCAGAGTTGACAGATAAATTTTTTGTGGACATGTTCCATAAATATTGATGTTAAAGATTTATTTGTTTGTGAAGAAATGTTTAGAATAAAGTTCATGAATCCAGATGGATCTCTATTACAATCCCCAAAGAGGGCACTTTAAGTTGATGATTACTTCTATGTGTAGAAATCTTTATTTATGATTGAATCACTTGTTTATTTTTCAACAAGGCTTTAGTTATTTTTATATATTTTTTCCAAATAGTTCAAGGAAGACAAATGAGCAATATTTTGCACTTTTATACAATCTAATAAATCAGAAACTGATGAAATAGTGTTGTATTTTACTTCTTTATCTTTTTTTTCAACCAAAAATGCTTTGCTCTGATTAGGGGGTACTTGTATTAAAAAAATAGTTCACAAGGGGTACATCACTGAAAAAAGGTTGAGAACCACTGCTTTAGATTGTCAAGTTTGATGGTCTTTTCGAAGCCGACCCTCTTGGGGATGATCCGACAACCTCACTAAACCGTGTTTGGTCATTTTCTCGTAAATTATATTTTTTTATTTGTAGGGATACCCATGAGCAGTGCTCTTAAAATTAAACAAAATGTTTGATGATCAGTTCACTATTCGCAAAATCTAATAATTCAAATCCCACATGAACCTCCTTAGTCGAAGACAGCCCTAGTAATCGCTTTTTGCATTTTTTTCACTGAAAATAACGGTTTAGTCAACATTTGATTATTTTTACATTCTTACAGAGGATGACTTTGCGTTCTCTTACACTCATAACCTTTTCAACCTTGAAGAAGAGAAAGGGAAACACGGGCGTGAAAACAACTCTTTCCCCTCGACACTCAAAATGTTTTTCTTTCTTCGGAATGCTGCTCATTTTATCACCTTGTTCTTTCCGATGTGCAAAAGCAACACAACTTTGCCATTACTTTCTTTGCACTCTCACCCTGCAAATGCCTTTTTTGTTGCCCTTCCCTCTGTCACACACCCCTACTAAGCCCCCTGTTCCTCCAACAAGCATCTGCCCTTGACTGGTGAAGTTGCCACTCCACATTCATTTTACAGTATGACACACATCGACTCTTCCACTTCTCCAATCACGAACAAAACACCTCTGTGAGGCAACAACAAGCCATTAGTACTCTCTGGTAAGTGTGTGCACTTTTACAGTGTTCTGACCGGGAACTCCACAGGGATGTCTGTCTCGGTTTTTTTTATTCCCTTAAAATCCCTTGAGATAAAGTGTTCACTCCATCAAAACACTGAAGACTGGTCACACCTCATTAATCAACCAGGAATCCTTGTTTTTCCGCTGCAATACACCCGTATCGTTTGTAACAATCTCCACAAATCTATCAACACGTAAGGAAGACACATAGGGTGGTGGCGCTTTCGCAGTAAGGTGTGCATGAGGAATAGAGCGAGACAAGCTTGATTTAACCACATATTCTCCGAGTTCTTTCCTCTAAGCCACTGTACAGGGTAGAGCACAGACGTATAATTGGGTCCCGTGTTGGACACAGTTAATTGGACAGTCCCATCACACACATACAGATAGACCAGTCCATCTTCACCCATCATCATCTGTTCTCTCCAAGGCTACACACAACCCTTGTGAATGTGTGTCCCTTGAAACCACAAAGATAAATAATGTCCAATTCTGTTTACACCTATGGCTGCCTATTATCCGTAACACATGATCAAAGGATCATGCGTCCACTTCAAGGACACCGCTGTCATGTTCCGGTTTAGATTTCGGTACAGATGGTCTTTACTCTCATCTATGTAACATTACACCCATATATTCCATTCCACAGGGAACAAACCGCCCGAAAAAAGAGTGCAGGAGTTGAGGTTGAGCGGCAATAACCATCAAGATAAGCCAGCAGATGGGACAAAGACAACCCGATATACCTTTGGAAAATAGTATATCAGTCCTCGGGAACAAGGAGAAGACATACATTTTGCGAGGAGCCAGCAGGACAGCTCCTTATCCCTACTTGTGACCATGAGGGAATTATATTTCTTTGCTTCAAACAATCTCACTGTAAAATAAATCTAAGATGGTTCATCTGAAAATTGACAACGAGTTGGTGAGTATTATTAGAAATTAAACAAATATTGTTCTGAAGGTTTGCATATTAATGTAATGGTTCCTTTAAGTTCTACAGTTAGGTGATCATTTCTGTTAAGGGATTATTATTATTATTTATTTCTATTTAATACGTGTTGTATGGGAAAGCTGAAATGTGTATATTCACGTTGTTTAACCGTTGCTATGGTTACGGGCGGTTCCATTTCTGCCGGCTGGTAGAAAAAACTGTTAAACAAGCAGTGCAGCGTCGGTAGTACTACATGGAAGACAGTTTACCACGATTGCAGAACGGAGAAAGAACCACAGTAAGTGTATTATTTCAGAGTGTTATAAGTGACAGTGTATCAGTTGCACTAGTTTAAGTTTAGGATGTTTAGGGGCTTCACGTTGCCAGTATACGTGAAGTGCATGCTAACCGCTAGTAAGCTAACCGCAGCTCGCACTTGTGTTTGTGTGCTGCACCGTGACTTCACGAACGGCAGGTTTAGTCAATTAATCAATCAATCAATGTTTATTTATATAGCCCTAAATCACAAATGTCTCAAAGGACTGCACAAATCATTACGACTACAACATCCTCGGAAGAACCCACAAAAGGGCAAGGAAAACTCACACCCAGTGGGCAGAGAGAATTCACATCCAGTGGGACGCCAGTGACAATGCTGACTATGAGAAACCTTGGAGAGGACCTCAGATGTGGGCAACCCCCCCCCCTCTAGGGGACCGAAAGCAATGGATGTCGAGCGGGTCCAACATGATACTGTGAAAGTTCAATCCATAGTGGCTCCAAGACAGCAGCGAGAGTCCCGTCCACAGGAAACCATCTCAGAGTGTTATAAGTGACAGTGTATCAGTTGCACTAGTTTAAGTTTAGGATGTTTAGGGGCTTCACGTTGCCAGTATACGTGAAGTGCATGCTAACCGCTAGTAAGCTAACCGCAACTCGCACTTGTGTTTGTGTGCTGCACCGTGACTTCACGAACGGCAGGTTTAGTCACGTTTGCCTTAAGTTTGTTATAAAGTCCCTCTCCCCTGTGACTGTATAATTTGGAGAGTGACTGTGGGACATTATAGCCAATTTATCCATCTTCTTCCGCTTATCCGAGGTCGGGTCGCGTGGGCAACAGCCTAAGCAGGGAAACCCAGACTTCCCTCTCCCCAGCCACTTCGTCTAGCTCTTCCCGGGGGATCCCGAGGCGTTCCCAGGCCAGCCGGGAGACATAGTCTTCCCAACGTGTCCTGGGTCTTCCCCGTGGCCTCCTACCAGTTGGACGTGCCCTAAACACCTCCCTAGGGAGGCGTTCGGGTGGCATCCTGACCAGATGCCCGAACCACCTCATCTGGCTCCTCTCGATGTGGAGGAGCAGCGGCTTTACTTTGAGTTCCTCCCGGATGGCAGAGCTTCTCACCCTATCTCTAAGGGAGAGGAAACTCATTTCGGCCGCTTGTACCCGTGATCTTATCCTTTCGGTCATGACCCAAAGCTCATGACCATAGGTGACGATGGGAACGTAGATCGACCGGTAAATTGAGAGCTTTGCCTTCCGGCTCAGCTCCTTCTTCACCACAACGGATCGATACAACGTCCGCATTACTGAAGACGCCGCACCGATCCGCCTGTCGATCTCACGATCCACTCTTCCCTCACTCGTGAACAAGACTCCTAGGTACTTGAACTCCTCCACTTGGGGCAGGGTCTCCTCCCCAACCCGGAGATGGCACTCCACCCTTTTCCGGGCGAGAACCATGGACTCGGACTTGGAGGTGCTGATTCTCATTCCGGTCGCTTCACACTCGGCTGTGAACCGGTCCAGCGAGAGCTGAAGATCCCGGTCAGATGAAGCCATCAGGACTACATCATCTGCAAAAAGCAGAGACCTAATCCTGCGGCCACCAAACCGGAACCCCTCAACGCCTTGACTGCGCCTAGAAATTCTGTCCATAAAAGTTATGAACAGAATCGGTGACAAAGGACAGCCTTGGCGGAGTCCAACCCTCACTGGAAATGTGTTCGACTTACTGCTGGCAATGCAGACCAGGCTCTGGCAATGATCGTACAGGGAACGGACCGCCACAATAACACTGTCCGATACCCCATACTCTCTGAGCACTCCCCACAGGACTTCCCGAGGGACACGGTCGAATGCCTTCTCCAAGTCCACAAAGCACATGTAGACTGGTTGGGCAAACTCCCATGCACCCTCAAGAACCCTGCCGAGAGTATAGAGCTGGTCCACAGTTCCACGACCAGGACGAAAACCACACTGTTCCTCCTGAATCCGAGGTTCGACTATCCGGCGTAGTCTCCTCTCCAGTACACCTGAATAAACCTTACCGGGAAGGCTGAGGAGTGTGATCCCACGATAGCCAGTTTAGTTATTTACTATTGTTGCTACATTGCTGCGAGGGGACGTGAACACGCGAGGTTGGCGTCTCCATTGCACGCCCTCACGGACTAGTCGACAGAGAGGTGACTCAGGACGAGGATGGTTCTCCTCTCGCTCCAGACAGGACCTCCTGAGGCGTGCTAAAGGAAGCACGGCCATGCTTCACCCCCACCCCCCCACTCTCTACTCCACAACTGGAGGTGTCCCCCCTCTCCAACGCCCCCGTTTTATCCAGCAGTTTCAACTCACCACCCCACCCCTAAGTGCACCACTGATTCATCAGGACCGCTACTGACAATCTTCTGGCCCAGCCAAGGGGCCCAGGTTGGACTGTGTGTGTTGTGTGATTGGTTTGGTGCTGGTTGTTCTATTGGGGAGGTAGCGTGTGAGTGGGGGAGAGTATATGAGTGTAACTATCCATCCCATCCATTTTCTACCGCTTATTCCCTTTTGGGGTCGCGGGGGGCGCTGGCGCCTATCTCAGCTACAATCGGGCGGAAGGCGGGGTACACCCTGGACAACTCGCCACCTCATGGCAGGGCCAACACAGATAGACAGACAACATTCACACTCACATTCACACACTAGGGACCATTTAGTGTTGTGAGTGTAACTAATGTCTGGTTATTGTATGTTTATCTGGTTATTGTATAGTAAATTGTTAAACTGCATAAGCAGTCTCCTCTCACTCTCTCTTAAGATTAGATTCTTGCATAAATAGTGAATAATTCGAGCATTACCCCTAATGAAAAATACAGTCCTTTACAGCAGTGGTACTCAACCTTTTTTCAGTGATGTACCCCCTGTGAACATTTTTTTAATTCAAGTACCCCCTAATCAGAGCAAAGCATTTTTGGTTGAAAAAAAGAGATAAAGAAGTAAAATACAGCACTATGTCATCAGTTTCTGATTTAATAGATTGTATAACAGTGCAAGATATTGCTCATTTGTAGTGGTCTTTCTTGAACTATTTGGAAAAAATAAATAAAAATCACTAAAAACTTGTTGATAAACAAGTGATTCAATTAAAGATAAAGATTTCTATACATAGAAGTAATCATCAGTTGATCTGCCGTTTCTTTTCTTTTTCTTCTATGTCCCACTCTCCCTTGTGGAGGGGGTCCGGTCCGATCCGGTGGCCATGTACTGCTTGCCTGTGTATCGGCTATGGACATCTCTGCGATGCTGATCCGCCTCCGCTTGGGATGGTTTCCTGCTGGCTCCGCTGTGAACGGGACTCTCGCTGCTGTGTTGGATCCGCTTTGGACTGGACTCTCGCGACTGTGTTGGATCCATTGTGGATTGAACTTTCACAGTATCATGTTAGACCCGCTCGACATCCATTGCTTTCCTCCTCTCCAAGGTTCTCATAGTCATCATTGTCACCGACGTCCCACTGGGTGTGAGTTTTCCTTGCCCTTATGTGGGCCTACCGAGGATGTCGTGGTGGTTTGTGCAGCCCTTTGAGACACTAGTGATTTAGGGCTATATAAGTAAACATTGATTGATTGATTGATTGATCAACTTAAAGTGCCCTCTTTGGGGATTATAATAGAGATCCATCTGGATTCATGAACTTAATTCTAAACATTTCTTCACAAAAAAAGAAATCTTTAACATCAATATTTTGATTGATTGATTGATACTTTTATTAGTAGATTGCACAGTACAGTACATATTCCATACAATTGACCACTAAATGGTAACACCCGAACACATTTTTTAACTTGTTTAAGTCGGGGTCCACGTTAATCAATTCATGGAACATGTCCACAAAAAATTTAGCTGTCAACTCTGAATATTGCATTGTTGCATTTCTTTTCACAGTTTATGAACTTACATTCATATTTTGTTGAAGTATTATTCAATAAATATATTTATAAAGGATTTTTGAATTGTTGCTATTTTTAGACTATTTTTTTTTTAAATCTCAAGTACCCCTTGGCATACCTTCAAGTACCCACAGGGGTACGCGTACCCTCATTTGAGAACCACTGCTTTACAGGCTCCCGTACAAATATGCATAAAAGGAAAAAGTTCTCCTCCTTTCAAAAGGTTTCTTCTAAAATGTTGCCAGACTTTGGAGCGTCTCTGCTGCCATGAACGCAATGTACATGTCTAACATCACTACGTAGCGTAATGTTGTCATTTCTGCCTGCAGGAATCGTTAAGAGAATAATTTTTTTAAAATGGCAAGCCAGTGTATCAAAGAATGGGAACCAGTTCTAAATACCATCCCTGGGTGTTGCCATCATCGTAAAAAGGTGGTAGATTGCAGTAGCCAGGAATCTTATTCGACTAGATGCCTTAGTAGCATAGCTCGATTGGTAGAGTGGCCGTGCCAGCAACTTGAGGGTTGCAGGTCCGATTCCCGCTTCTGCCATCCTAGTCACTGCCGTTGTGTCCTTGGGCAAGACACTTTACCCACCTGCTCCCAGTGCCACCCACACTGGTTTAAATGTAACTTAGATATTGGGTGTCACTATCTAAAGCGCTTTGAGTCACTTGAGAAAAGCGCTATATAAATATAATTCACTTTGTCTGCTGCGATGGGCGCTGCTTTTTGCTGTAGAGCTGGTATATCTGGATCGGTCTGGGGTGGGTTATTGACCGCCTGGTCTAGGACTTGTAGTCGCAGATAACAGTGGCAGATGACCATGGTTCTGAGGATAGGAAGCGCAGGGCTTCGGCAATTGGAAATAAGTACTTTGGTGACCCGTGGGGGTGTGTCATTTTTGTTAGGGATGACCACCATGCCAGCAGCGCTATTTGTGGTGCCTTCTTGCGTTGAGCCATCTGTAAAATATGTAAACAATATTAAAAAAGCTGTTATGAACATAGCCACTGGAGCTAGAAATCCCTTTAGTCTGGATGAGAATGGCAAGCAATGATCGCTCCTTTGAATTTTAAAGTGCATGGTATGCACAGAGGTAATAGCCTGAATTATTTTGCATACTTGGTCCATCATCATCGTTTTAAAGATGATGTTTGGTGTGTAGGTGTTTATGTCTTTGTTTGATTCGACTTTTGTTTTTTACTATATACAGAGTTGGGTGTCATCAGCATAACAGTGAAAGCTAACACCGGATTTGCGTATGATGTCACCTAGCGGCAGCATGTAGATGCTGAAGAGTGCAGGGCCAAGGACCGAACCCTGGGGAACTCCACACGTTACCTTAACGTAGTCCGAGGTCACATTGTTATGGGAGACACACTGCATCCTATCAGTAAGATAAGAGTTAAACCAAGACAGGGCTAAGTCTGACATACCAATTCGTGTTTTGATACGTTCTAATAAAATATTATGATCGACGGTATCGAAAGCAGCGCTAAGATCGAGGAGCAGCAACATAGATGACGCATCAGAATCCATCGTTAGCAATAGATCATTAGTCATTTTTGTGAGGGCTGTCTCCGTGGAGTGATTTGCCCTGAAACCGGATTGAAAGGTTTCACATAGATTGTTAGACGCTAAGTGTTCATTTAACTGCTCCGCAACAATTTTTTCAAGGATTTTTGAAATAAAGGGAAGGTGAGACACCGGTCGGTAGTTTACCATGAGGTCAGGATCGAGGTTAGGTCTTTTAAGAAGAGGATGAGAATAACCGCTTTTTTGAATGCTAGGGGAACAGTGCCCGAGGAAAGTGATAAGTTTATAATATTTAGCACTGATGGACCTAATAATACCTGCGATGAGGTGGCGACTTGTCCAGGGTGTACCCCGCCTTCCGCCCGATTGTAGCTGAGATAGGCGCCAGCGCCCCCCGCGACCCCGAAAGGGAATAAGCGGTAGGAAATGGATGGATGGATGGACCTAATAATACAAAAGAGCTCCTTGATCAGTTTCCCAGGTACATACGGTCTAGCTCCATCCTATCTTGCCGATTGTATTGTACCATATGTCCCCGGCAAGAAATCTGCGTTCAAAGGACTCCGGCTTGTTAGTGATTCCCAAAGCCCAAAAAAAGTCTGCGGGCTATAGAGCGTTTTCCGTTCGGGCTCCAGTACTCTGGAATGCCCTCCCGGTAACAGTTTGAGATGCCACCTCAGTAGAAGCATTTAAGTCTCACCTTAAAACTCATTTGTATACTCTAGCCTTTAAATAGACTCCCTTTTTAGACCAGTTGATCTGCCGTTTCTTTTCTTTTTCTTCTATGTCCCACTCTCCCTTGTGGAGGGGGTCCGGTCCGATCCGGTGGCCATGTACTGCTTGCCTGTGTATCGGATGGGGACATCTCTGCGCTGCTGATCCGCCTCCGCTTGGGATGGTTTCCTGCTGGCTCCGCTGTGAACGGGACTCTCGCTGCTGTGTTGGATCCGCTTTGGACTGGACTCTCGCGACTGTGTTGGATCCATTGTGGATTGAACTTTCACAGTATCATGTTAGACCCGCTCGACATCCATTGCTTTCCTCCTCTCCAAGGTTCTCATAGTCATCATTGTCACCAACGTCCCACTGGGTGTGAGTTTTCCTTGCCCTTATGTGGGCCTACCGAGGATGTCGTGGTGGTTTATGCAGCCCTTTGAGACACTAGTGATTTAGGGCTATATAAGTAAACATTGATTGATTGATTGATAAAGAGAAAGACAAAGGAATGAAGAGAACACACAAGTGCAAATGTTGGTAACCGTAATACAGAGAATATAATAACTTTGTTTTCTGTGTGACGGATGTGACTCATGTCATATGTCCACAGCCACCTGGTAAGGAGACAGCCGACTTCAAAAGTCAACAACTTTATTGGCGGTCTCCATAATTCAGCAGCTATACCAGGGGTCGTAGTCTTTCCTTTGAGGCTGAGCTGCAGAGATGAATCTTTAATGCACTCCTGCCTCGGAATAATGGATGGCACACAGGCAAGCTACTACCCGTCCATGCTGTGCTGTAGCTATTGTGAGAAGTGGGGGGTAATGAATAGGGGTGAGGATGGGAGTGAGGTGAGCGGGAGAGAGTAAAAGTAAGGACCGTAGATGGCACGAGAATTGAACAAAGTGAGTGAAATGCAGACGTCAGACTGTGGGAGTGAATTAGCATTTAGTTAATAAAATATGTTGGTCTCTCCTTTTTTTTGCAACAGTGTGTTGGCCTGCACGGCTAATATATGTCTCATGTGTGTATGTATATTCATAAGCACACACTGCACATTATATCACATGGCTTTGCTGTATATAATATGACATTTTCCTGGATGACAGGCTTCTCACAACTGCTGCGCTCCGAGGTGCCTTCAGGGTAAAAAAATGATTGAGCTGCACCACCCTTCCCACAGTGACCCACTAAGCCTCTCTGCCCCATTCAATCCCTTGGCAGTCCTTTTTCTGCCCACCAGCTCTCCTTGCATCTTGACAAGAAAGGTGGGCTGACGCTACTCCTGTCAGTCTGTAAAATGGGAAATCTTTGAGAAACCAGAAGGGTTACAAAGATAGTTAATGCTTGGATGCTATTCGGTGTTACAGCCATACTTGCCTACCCTCCCGAATTTTCCGGGAGACTCCCTCCCGGATTTCAGTGCCTCTCTCGAAAATCTCCCGGGACAACCATTCTCCTGAATTTCTCCCCATTTCCAGCCGGACCTGAATGAGGACAGCCTGTTGTCAGGTCCACATTTCCTCCATATAAACAGCGTTTTATATGGAGTCACGTTATAACATCTACGGCTTTGGGAGAGTGCACAACTGCACACACAACAAGAAGGAGACTATTATATATGTCTCTGTTATCCATAGGTTTATCTATAACCCATTAAGTAGGAAGGCACAAAGCTATTTCTCGGTGTGTGTTTATTCCAGCCGGCACGTTAATACACTGACACACAACATCCGGAATCCCATAATACATTGCTTCAAAACTACGGCAAGTACTAATGTCCAAAAAAAGATAGTGACAGAGAATAGAACGAGGATGGACAATTCAACCCTAAACTCACTCCTTTCCTGCAAATTAAATGTCACAGATGCTGCCCATACCTCCATCCATCCATCCATCCATTTTTTACGGCTTATTCCCTTTGGGGTCAAGGGGGGCGATGGTGCCTATCTCAGCTACAATCAGGCGGAAGGTGGGGTACACCCTGGACAAGTCGCCACCTCATCGCAGGGCCAACACAGATAGACAGACAACATTCACACACTAGGGCCAATTTAGTGTTGCCAATCAACGTATCCCCAGGTGCATGTCTTTGGAAGTGGGAGGAAGCCAGAGTACTCGGAGGGAACCCACGCAATCACGGGGAGGACATGCAAACTCCACACAGATAGATCCCGAACTCAGGACCTTCGTGTTGTGAGGCAGACGCACTAACCCCTGTTCCACCGTGCTGCCCGCTGCACATACCTATGCTCCTTCTAAGTTTCTTTGCTACTGGCTGCAAAGCAGTGCACTTTCAAATACAACAATGAGTAGAGAGGACTGCTGTGTGTGCAACAGCGTTATAATATGCAGAGGTCCCATCTTTCTCAGGTTCCCAAACAGTCACCGAAATAGCGGTTTCATGCTTCACAAAGGGTTTATTTCCCGCTTTACTCAAACTGGCATCAAATATGACTTTAAGTGGAAGTTCTCTTTTTTTTAAATGTTTTGCCGATCAATTCCAATTATCATGCCAATCATTATAAGAGACATGAACACTCTTCTTTTTTTTTTTAGGATTTTAAAGATGATTAAAAAAAACGTTTGCAAGATGCGGCTAATGGAAGTCCTGCTGTAGCCCAAAAAAACAATAAAACCCTCCACCAACATTATATATACACTCAAGATTCCCTACCAAGTGTGTGATTCAGTGCCCAGTCTGCATCCAGACGTGACGTTTGTACAACAAACCTATCAAAATGTGGCACTGTTGGTTTTTACGTGAATCAATATCCGGTAGAACTGACGGATTTTAGCCAGTGCCTATTAAATTTGGTAGCCATCCGTACAAGTTGTATTCAGACACGTGAGTTTTGAACGGAAGTAAACAGAGTGCTGGGCTACCAAAACAATATGGCTACTGTGCAGAAAACAGAGTGCGACCCATCTAAGTACGCAAGGGATCGTGACACCAAAAGCAGATATGAGCAAAAATGTAAACAATGGTGCAATGGAATCTATCCGGGACGGCGTGGCGCAGTGGGAGAGTGGCCGTGCGCAACCCAAGGGTCACTGGTTCAAATCCCACCTAGAACCAACCTCGTCACGTCCGTTGTGTCCTGAGCAAGACACTTCACCCTTGCTCCTGATGGGTGCTGGTTGGCGCCTTGCATGGCAGCTCCCTCCATCAGTGTGTGAATGTGTGTGTGAATGGGTAAATGTGGAAGTAGTGTCAAAGCGCTTTGGGTACCTTGAAGGTAGAAAAGCGCTATACAAGTACAACCCATTTATCATTTATTTATTATATGTAAATAAAATAAGATTTGTGTCGTTTGATCTCAAGGATTAGATTAGATTAGATTAGATTAGATTAGATTAGATAGTACTTTATTTATTCCGTCAGGAGAGTTCCTTCAGGAAAATTACAATTTTCAGCACAATCCCATTCAAGATCAGACAAACATTACAGGGAGACAGAACAGGATCGCTGACGGGTGGTCCGGCTTCCAGCACCCCTTACAAAAAAGATGACATACAGGTAAACAAGAGGGGAGGTGGGGGGGGGATGGGAGAAAAAAATAGAAGATTAAAATAAAATAAAAAAAATCGGTCTTAGCCTAGGCCCTGGAGTGGGGGTGCAGACTGAGGCCAAGGGAAAAAAACAACAACTCATAGCCATAGTACACATCCCTCTTCCATGTGTGTAAGAGGGAAACATCAAACATCAAAGAACAAAGAGGACATTAAAGACATTAAAGCAGCAGATACAACCAGACACTTCTACATACAGCTATGAATAAATTATCCGTCGGTCACGGCATGTCAAACTATCTGGTGCTCCAGACAACATTTTGCATGACAAAACAGATGACAACGTGGAAAAGCTTGGCGGTCTATAACTTATTTGTTTGTGGCTGGTTGAAGCAATTAGGTATCAAGATTCTATTGGATAAGTCTTGCATCATTTTTGCATTTTATGATTTCACTTAAGTCGTGTTTGTTTCCTATTGTTGTACGCCCCGTTTACAAGTACGCCTATTTTTCCTTGTCTTTATCAAAATATAGCTATAGATCTCAACATTGTGTATGTGCTGAAAGCTTCGTCTATGATTGCTGTCTTCGGTAAAAACTTAACTCTAAAACTTAGCTCACATTCGATTTCTTTTATTTGGTTTACATAACACTCGTAGCAAAATTGCGTTTTAAGAACTCCAAAACAAGATCAAATACAAATAAAATCAAGATAATGCTTAAAGGGGAAATACTGAACTTATAAAGAATATCGAACAAACCTTTAACAAAGGGTCTGTCAGGTTCAAACACTGACAACATCTATTAAACAGACAAGAAGCAAGGAATCATGCAGACACAGAGTTCAATTTAGCTTATGAGGAGAATGCATGGAGCTGCACACTTAGTCACAGTCTCGCCCTACGCTCTAAGGTTCAGCTCCCGCGTCCCTCTATTTATTCAGGAGTTCCACAGTCAACATGACTGAGGCCGCCTCTAAAAGGAGTGGTCAAATATATTATGCAAAGTAGGTCCTGTACGCACAATACGTGTCCGAAAGTGCTGGGCCCTTGTGATTTCGCCTTGTCTCTGCTTTGTCTGCGTGCTGTCATCTTATCTTATTTGAGGTTCTTGAAGTCCTTGGCTGTTAGCGGGCTAAAACAAAGATAGCATCTGCGGGTGAGGACACCCCTCAGACAAGAAGTTTTGTCCTTGCACAGATACAAAGGTCTAACTTGAGCACAACAGCTAACGGACTTTGAGCATACTAAAGTTGTGTGGTAATATATATACATGATTATCCCAATAATCCCCACATCTGCGGTCCCCTCCAACGTTTAAAGTTAAAATACCAATGATTGTCACACACACACTAGGTGTGGTGAAATTTGTCCTCTGCATTTGACCCATCTCCTACATCACCCCCTGGGAAGTGAGGGGGAGCAGTGGGCAGCAGCGGTGCCGCGCCCGGGAATCATTTATGGTGATTTAACCCCCAATTCCAACCCCTGATAGTCTTTGGTATGACTCGGCCGGGGTTTGAACTCCCAACCTACCGATCTCAGGGCAGACACTCTAACCACTAAGCCAATGAGTAAGTCCATTAGGCCAATGAGTAGGTTTGTCATTGTATGCTGTTGGGTTGAGTTTTTTCTTGCCCTGATGTGGGATCTGAGCTGAGTATGTTGTTGTGCAGCCCTTTGAGACACTTGTGATTAAGAGTACTCTGGAATGCCCTCCCGGTAACAGTTCGAGATGCCACAACTCATTTGTATACTCTAGCCTTTAAATAGACTCCCTTTTTACACCAGTTGATCTGCCTCTTCTTTTCTTTTACTTCTATGTCCCACTCTCCCTTGTGGAGGGGGTCCGGTCCGATGGCCATGGATGACGTACTGGCTGTCCAGAGTCGGGACCCAGGATGGACCGCTCGTCCAGAGTCGGCACCCAGGATGGACCGCTCTCTGCGCTGCTGATCCGCCTCCGCTTGGGATGGTTTCCTGCTGGTTCCGCTTTGGACTGGACTCTCGCGGCTGTGTTGGATCCACTATGGATTGAACTTTCACAGTATCATGTTAGACCCGCTCGACATCCATTGCTTTCGTCCTCTCCAAGGTTCTCATAGTCATCATTGTCACCGACGTCCCACTGGGTGTGAGTTTTTCTTGCCCTTATGTGGGCCTACCGAGGATGTTGTAGTGGTTTGTGTTGTGGTTTGTGCAGCCCTTTGAGACACTAGTGATTTAGGGCTATATAAGTAAACATTGATTGATTGATTGATTGGTTGATTGATTGATTCTGCTTCGAGAAAGGCAAAATACTGACGCTCGCTGGTCCACCACGTTAGTTAACGTGCGAGACATCAGGTAAATATCAATCAATCAATGTTTATTTATATAGCCCCAAATCACAAATGTCTCAAAGGACTGCACAAATCATTACGACTACAACATCCTCGGAAGAACCCACAAAAGGGCAAGGAAAACTCACACCCAGTGGGCAGGGAGAATTCACATCCAGTGGGACGCCAGTGACAATGCTGACTATGAGAAACCTTGGAGAGGACCTCAGATGTGGGCAACCCCCCCTCTCTAGGGGACCGAAAGCAATGGATGTCGAGCGGGTCTAACATGATACTGTGAAAGTTCAGTCCATAGTGGCTCCAACACAGCCACGAGAGTTCAGTTCAAGCGGATCCAAGACAGCAGCGAGAGTCCCGTCCACAGGAAACCATCTCAAGCGGAGGCGGATCAGCAGCGTAGAGATGTCCCCAACCGATACAGGCGAGCGGTCCATCCTGGGTCTCGACTCTGGACAGCCAGTACTTTATCCATGGTCATCGGACCGGACCCCCTCCACAAGGGAGGGGGGGACATAGGAGAAAGAAAAGAAGCGGCAGATCAACTGGTCTAAAAAGGAGGTCTATTTAAAGGCTAGAGTACACAGATGAGTTTTAAGGTGAGACTTAAATGCTTCTACTGAGGTAGCATCTCGAACTGTTACCCGGAGGGCATTCCAGAGTACTGGAGCCCGAACGGAAAATGCTCTATAGCCCGCAGACTTTTTTTGGGCTCTGGGAATCACTAATAAGCCGGAGTCCTTTGAACGCAGATTTCTTGCCGGGACATATGGTACAATACAATCGGCAAGATAGGATGGAGCTAGACCGTGTAGTATTTTATACGTAAGTAGTAAAACCTTAAAGTCACATCTTAAGTGCACAGGAAGCCAGTGCAGGTGAGCCAGTACAGGTATATATGTATGTATATATGTATATAAAGGTATATACAGTACAGGTATATATGTATGTATATATGTATATAAAGGTATATACAGTACAGGCGTAATATGATCAAACTTTCTTGTTCTTGTCAAAAGTCTAGCAGCCGCATTTTGTACCAACTGTAATCTTTTAATGCTAGACATGGGGAGACCCGAAAATAATACGTTACAGTAATCGAGACGAGACGTAACAAACGCATGGATAATGATCTCGGCGTCTTAGGTGGACAAAATGGAGCGAATTTTAGCGATATTACGGAGATGAAAGAAGGCCGTTTTAGTAACGCTTTTAATGTGTGACTCAAAGGAGAGAGTTGGGTCAAAGATAATACCCAGATTTTTTACCGAGTCACCTTGTTTTATTATTTGGTTGTCAAATGTTAAAGTTGTATTATTAAATAGAGGTCGGTGTCTAGCAGGACCGATAATACGTTACAGTAATCGAGACGAGACGTAACTATTTACTACACTTTAACCTTTTTACAGTATGTTATCTTCCTTATGTGTTTCTTAATTTACATAAACACACCAGCTTAGTCTGAATAACCAATGTTTACGCCCCTAACGGCCCAAATGAGCTTAAGTCCTTTTGATGTGTTGAGTGCTGTCAGAGTGGTGTCAAGCACAGCACTAACATGCAAACGTACGGCACAGCTGTGCCTGAGGGGAGAGAAAGTAACACAGCAGAATAGCAGAGTTTGTATTTTCCCTCACCGAGTTTGTCGACATATTCCATTAAATCAGATCCACCCAGTGCAAAATAACAGTAATGGATCAAAAGGGGAGGAATACGAGAGGAAGGGAGTCAAAGTGGGTCACTGACTACCATAATGTGAAAACTGCTTCCTCTAACCCGAAATGAGGTTTAAAATACGAACAAATGAGCTTTTGATGCAATAAACTAAGCATCACACATTGCCCCAGTTGGCCTGCAGGCACACACACATTTCACATTTCAGCAAGCTCAAGTCAATCTCAGCATTTTTGTCAATCAAATAGAGGACACATTTCACCATACCTAGTGTGTGTGGTACTTTAACTTTAACTTAACCAGAATCTTTCACTCCGTCAGAATCTTTCATTCCTTCCCTCATCTTGGCTCTGTAAAACCGTCTTAGGGTGCAGCCAGAGGTGAAGGTACGGTGGAGGGGAGGGGGAAGTGTCAAATCGACTGATAAAGCACATAAAAAAAGGAATTCAAGACCCAAGAAAGAGACAAGAGAGGGCAGACCTCTACCGAAACTAAAACCTTTGCTTCACAAAATGTTTGGCGTATGGCGTAGTGGGTAGAGCGGCCGTGCCAGAAACCTGAGGGTTGCAGGTTCGCTTCCCACCTATGGACATCAAAGTCGCTGCCGTTGTGTCCTTGGGCAGGACACTTCACCCTTTGCCCCCGGTGCCGCTCACACCGGTGAATGAATGATTGGTGGTGGTCGGAGGGACCGTAGGCGCAAACTGGCAGCCACGCTTCTGTCAGTCTACCCCAGGGCAGCTGTGGCTACTGATGTAGCTTACCACCACCATCGTGTGAATGAATGATGGGTTCCCACTTCTCTGTGAGCGCTTTGAGTATATAACAATAGAAAAGCGCGATACAAATCTAATCCATTATTATTATTAAAAGAACCATATTGTACCAAAAATAAAAATATATAAAATCTGGCTGAAGCCGAGGAA
Source organism: Nerophis ophidion (assembly GCF_033978795.1). Classification (NCBI taxonomy): domain Eukaryota; kingdom Metazoa; phylum Chordata; class Actinopteri; order Syngnathiformes; family Syngnathidae; genus Nerophis; species Nerophis ophidion. The sequence continues at coordinate 44,880,619 of NC_084622.1, forward strand.
AATTAAAATACTTTTATAAATATTCAAATGAAGGTAACACATGATGTAAGTGTATTAGCTATAATAGCATATAATATATATAATATATATAAATACATAAATAAATGGGTTGTACTTGTATAGCGCTTTTCTACCTTCAAGGTACTCAAAGCGCTTTGACACTACTTCCACATTTACCCATTCACACACACATTCACACACTGATGGAGGGAGCTGCCATGCAAGGCGCCAACCAGCACCCATCAGGAGCAAGGGTGAAGTGTCTTGCTCAGGACACAACGGACGTGACGAGGTTGGTTCTAGGTGGGATTTGAACCAGTGACCCTCGGGTTGCGCACGGCCACTCTTCCACTGCGCCACGCCGTCCCTATAATATAATATAATATAATATAATATAATATATATATATATATATATATATATATATATATATAATATAATATATAATATAATATAATATATAATATATAATAGCAAAGGCTGACACAAATCTTCGTTGACAGAAATGTTGTATTTCAATTTTAATTCTACACATTTTTGTAACATTGGAAATCATTCGTAAAATGGAGGCTTCTCACATGATGAGATAACTTCTGGAAATTACCGGCTCGGAATAGCTAAAGGTATCGATGTTATGGCCAAGTTAAAGGATATTGCAGGCTGTCTTCTAATGGATTTATTACAATCTTTGCGAGCTGGGTAACGTTTGCTGTGGTCTGTAACAACACCACACACAGACAACTCTAAGAAATGCAGCCGATATTACATACCGATAATGTGTCACGAGACATGCAAATATAGATTAAATGCAGAGACGACATAGAGTAAGTAAAGGAAATTAAATGAGCTCAAATATACCTACAAATGAGGCATAAGGATGTAATATGTGCATACAGCTAGCCTAAATAGCATGTTAGCGATTAGTTTGCGGTAATGTATTGACCAAATATGCCTGATAAGCACTCCTAGCAAATCAATAAAATCAACAAAGCTCACCTTGGTGCATTGACGCACAGTATAAAACGTTTGTGGACAGCATTCCTGTTCTGTAACCCTGTACAGTTTGTCTAATCTTGAACGGGTTTGTGCTGAAAACAAAATGTCATTGTACTTGTGCAATGACAATAAAGAGCTATCCTATCCTATGCTATCATATCCTTTCCAAAGTGATATCAAGAAGGAGTTGCATTAACACGTCTTTCTGTGGCAGCATCGGAGAAAGTTGTACATGTAAGCAACTGTCATCATTGAAGCATGTATAACAAACAGTGGGTTTTCTAACAATTAGGAAGGTTTGTGTCATGTTTGTTCTCATATAGAAACTATATCAAAACAAATAATATATTTTTCTCTTCATCTTTTTTCATTTTCAAACAACTCTGAAAGAAGTCCAGGGAGCCACTAGGGCGGCGCCAAAGAGTCTCCTGCAGTTGCTGACACCCGCACTAAAAGGTATATCAGCACTTAAATTGATTCATTGTTGTTGTTTAAGATTTGGAATTAATTACAGTCACATTTAAGTTTATTTAAAACATGCTGAACAGATTTACGATTAAATACCTTTTGAAATATCGTTCCTGCACTTTCCCAGCCTTAACTGCCACACCTTTGTATACTCCTTATTTTTTGGGGCAAATTTTGCCAATGAGACAAGAACACACATCTTTAAAAAAAAAAAAAAAACGTATTTCAAAGATAATACAAAAACGCTTGGAAGATGCAGATAATGGGAGTCACCATCATAACCTTCAAAACCTTCCAACGTTTTATATACACACACACACACATATATATATATATATATATATATATATATATATATATATATATATATATATATATATATATATATATATATATACATATATATATATATATATATACATAATGCAGTAACTGACACGTTCATAAAAATATGTAATATGTGCACTTTTTACTGTATTTTGGTCGTTTTTTAATCATTGCCATAACTAGTTTTGTGGCTCATTTATTTCCGTTTCCAGGGCAGCGCACTTCAGAGTTCTGGCAACATCGTGTGTCCTACTTCCGCTAACAAGACGTGTGTGTCTTCTAATCATGGCAGACACTGTAACAAACAACAAAAACGACAATTTTTTGACTAATGAGGATTCACAACCTTATCTTTTTAAAGATAAATATACAGAGGATGAACTACTGCTTAGAGAAGCCAGCACGAAGGAAGAGTGGGTTGTTGGAGCAGACGGAAGCCGAGAGAGTGAGGTGAAAGCCATTCAAAGATGGAACATGTGGAATTTGAAGCCATGCTATTTCGACATAAATGGCGTGCTTACCCAAAAATATCGGAAAAAATGCCCCCAGCTAGCTGGACTAAACAGACAACTGTATATCGAGTGAGTCACACTTTATATTGATCATGATACACGCTGCTCATCATGCGTTTTATTACAACTACAATACATACAGTGTCTGGCTAGCTGTGTACAAACAAAACATTGTGGGCTAATACCTTACAGATACTGTAATATGATGTTTTTCTGTTAGTAAATCTGGTGTCTCAACACATTGTTGTGCATTACAAACTTAAACGCATTTCGTGTTGATGTTGAAGCTAGCTTATCTCTTGCACAGGTAGCTTTTACGGCTAATACTGTGTTACTGTGCTAGAAAATAGCTCTTCAGTGTTTGATCTTATAATAACAATGTCACTACAGCTTAGTGTTACGGGTCACAGAGCATAAATGAAGTATTGTTTATGGTTTTTGAATGTATTTTTAAGAGATTTAGAGGTAGAATTGTTTGTTCCCATCAGCTGCATTTTTAGCCTCCAAGAAAAGGCGATTTTTACAAGATAGAATGTGGGAAAAAAATTAGTTTCGATTGATCGAGAAGTTTATTGACATCTTAAATAATTGTATACATGTAATGCTTTCAAAATGCCAATGGATGGCACAACAAGCAAAAATGCTTGTTTCCCTTGTGGTCCATTAACGTTTCATCACATTTGATACATTCAATAATAAAAGATGTATAACCTGTAATATATATATAAAACATTACGTCGCAAGAATGGATAAATTATGTACGTATACACAGTATACATGTCAAAACAATACATACAAAAAATGGGGGTGAGAAGGTGACTATGCACATGTTAACTCCAAGAGTGTGCAAAACAATGAAAAACTACATATACTATATAACCAAATATAAACCTGGTTGATGCTTCGAAGACTTGCTGGGGATCCATTTGGGTTCAGATCATGTAGAGGTTGAGCTGAGCTATGATTTAATTTTTTGAAAAAATAATATTAAGTCTAAGCCTGGGCCGCCTGGAGAGAGGGTCCAGACTGAGGCAGAGGGAAAACAAATTCATAGCAATAGCACACATAAACAAGTGTCTAAGAGGGAAACAACAAAAGACATTAAATACATCAAAAGAGCAGAGCTGAAGTAACCAGCCACTTCTACACACAACCACACACAAAAAAAAAACAAAAAACATATACATTAGGGGCGTGGGAAAAAATCGATTCGAGTACGAATCTCGATTCTCACGTTGTGCGATTCAGAATCGATTCTATTTTTTTTTAAATTGATTTTTTTTATCTATTTTCATTTTTATTTTTTATTTTTATCAATCCGACAAACCAATACACAGCAATACCATAACAATGCAATCCAATTCCAAAACCAAACCTGACCCAGCAACACTCAGAACTGCAATAAACAGAGCAATTGAGAGGAGACACAAACACCACACAGAACAAACCAAAAGTAGTGAGACAAAAATTAATATTATCAACAAAAGTATCAATATCGGTTATAATTTCAGCATTGCGGTGATTAAAAATCCTTAATTGACATTATTAGACATTTGTAAAAATTAAAAAAGAAGAACAATAGTGTCACAGTGGCTTACACTTGCATGGCATCTCATAAGCTGGACAACACACTGTGTCCAATGTTTTCACAAAGATAAAATAAGTCATATTTTTGGATCGTTTAATAGTTAAAACAAATTTACATTATTGCGATCAGTTGATAAAACATTGTCCTTTACAATTATAAAAGCTTTTTTTTTTAAAATCTACAACTCTGCTAGCATGTCAGCAGACTGGGGTAGATCCTGCTGAAATCCTACGTATTGAATGAATACAAAATCGTTTTTGAATCGGAAAAATATATCGTTTTTGAATCGAGAATCGCGTTGAATCGAAAAAATCGATACATAACCGAATCGCGACCCCAAGAATCGATATTTAATCGATATATGGGACACCCAAAGATTCGCAGCCCTAATATACCCTGTGGTGGCTTCTGCGGTGTTCCACGCCATCGTCTGCTGGGGTGGGTGGAAAATGGCCAGAGACTTGATCGGACCCAAGAAAGCAACCAAGAGAGCCGACTCCACCCTTGGACGCCCACTAACTCTCGGCCAGTGACCAGTCCGCATGGGTGAGTGAGGAAACGTCCAAGGAGATCGAGATGTCCGATTACCTGCTCATTCAGCCAAGACAATGTGAAGCTGGTCCGTCCCAGTCTTTCCAAACGGACTTAGTGTGGCAGAGACCCAGCAGCTGGTCTCCATGGCCAAAAGGCTCTCGGGAGAAAGATCCAGAATTTCACAAAAAAGCATCGCAGAAGTCACGAATGTGCCACACCTTGTCACAAAGTCCCCAAAAAATCCCAAACATCCATCCATCCATCCATTTTCTAGCGCTTATTCCCTTTCGGGGTCGCGGGGGGCGCTGGCGCCTATCTCAGCTACAATCGGGTGGAAGGCGGGGTACACCCTGGACAAGTCGCCACCTCATCGCAGGGCCAACACAGATAGACAGACAACATTCACACTCACATTCACACACTAGGGACCATTTAGTGTTGCCAATCAACCTATCCCCAGGTGCATGTCTTTGGAAGTGGGAGGAAGCCGGAGTACCCGGAGGGAACCCACGCATTCACGGGGAGAACATGCAAACTCCACACAGAAAGATCCCAAGCCTGGATTTGAACCCAGGACTGCAGGACCTTCGTATTGTGAGGCAGACGCACTAACCCCTCTCCCACCGTGAAGCCCAAATCCCAAACATCAGGAACACAAAAGGATGACACGAAAGCACAGAGCAAAAGGAAATGCCCGACAACAAGGAAATGTTAACCTTCCGAAACATTTTAGCATGATGATCCTTTTAAAACTTTGCTTTTTAAGTTGTACATGGAAAAAAAAAAATCCAACAAATGAACCAAAAAAATCCTAAAGACAAACCCACCCATATTAAAACACAACCTCCATGCTGCAGAAAGAAACACAAAGAGAGAGACAGTGAGTAAGAGAGAGAACATAATCTCTTACTTCAGTTTAAGATACATTCTCCATTCAGTAAATGTGATGACGGACAAAGAAGCTGAAATCTTGCTATAGTGGTGTAGAGTTCATTATGGAGTCACACGGACTCCTGCTGATTTGCAGGGGACAAATCACATTGTAGAATGAGTCATATACATTTTTTCCCCTCTCTATTCCTATTTCCCGGCATGCAATGAAAAATTAATTTATGAATGGCCATTGAAGAGGCTGCCAGCCTGGCTGTAAGATGTTTTGAGTACTGCTGACGCAATATGTGCTTTTACCTCGTTTTAATTTAAACCATTTTCTTGGCTGCCTGACTGATACAGTATCACCTTGGACAGATTGGTGTTTTGAGGACTGCAAGATCATTCTATTTGAGAGTGTTGAATTTCCACTCTCACCTCAATTTAAAGGACGTATAGCATCCAGATGACCGCAAGTTTACTAACAAGTTCTTTTTTTTCTTATATAGCACAAAAACAGAACACAAAACAAAATCACGCAGACAATAGGACAAACGCTGCCGTGGGAGTGGTCTTTGACTAGCTGTATTGAAAAATACATACATTGTTCTTGTTTGTCAAATCAGGTATCTTGATCTTGTCGCAGTTTGGTCCTGAACACTGTCCTCCACTTGTTCTTGAATTCCAGTCCCTTTACTCTCAGCATTTCCATCAATTCCATCAAATTTTTTTTATCAACAGTCAGAGCCCATTGTTCTTGTCGTAGGCATGTCCTCCTTACTGTCATGATCCGCTGCCCGGATCATGTCATATTCTGGTTTTGTTCCGTTTTCGTATCACATCTTGCTAGTGTTTGACTTCCTTAGTTCCTGTTTGTTCTGTTATATAGTCACGCATTAGTTTCACCTGCTTCTTGTTTCCCGACTCACACCTGTTTGTAATGACTTTCCTTATTCAAGCCTGCTTTTTCAGTTGACTCGTCCTCGCTTCCTAGTTTTTGTTCCATGCAACAGGTGACGACGCTGATTCCTGACTGGTAAAACTATCTATGTCCTTGCTAGCCTCCGCGCTAATCCTTTGTTTGTTCTCTAGCTCACATGCTAGCGCTTTTAGTTCTTTCTAGCTCCCATGCTAGTTCTGTTTGTTTTGCCTTTTGTGCCTGGTACCAGTTTTTCTGTTCTTAGTCTGTTTTTAAGTACAAATAAATCATAATTTTTTACCTTCACGCTGTGTCCAAGTCCGACTGCATAATTGAGAGAACGAACCCGCACCACGATGCCAGCAAACCGTCACATTTACCCCGTTTATTGTTCTTTACTTGCTATCAGCAGTAGCTTTACCTGGCATCTGTTCTTTGCTTGTACAAAACCCAAAATCAGTGAAGTTGCCATGTTGTGTGATTTGTAAATAAAAACAGAATACAATGATTTACAAATACTTTTCAACTTATATTAAATTGAATACTCAGCAAAGACAAGATATTTAATGTTCGAACTGAGAAACATGAATAATCATGAACTTACAATTTAATGGCAGCAACACATTGCAGAAAAGTTGGCATGGGATAAGTCTTACCACTGTTTTACACAGCCTTTCCTTTTAACAACACTCCCAAACAACGTCTGGGAACTGAGGAGACTGATTTTGGAAGCTTTTCAGGTGGAATTATTTCCCATTCTTGCTTGATGTACAGCTTAAGTTGTTCAACAGTCTGGGGTCTCAGTCGTGGTATTTTACGCTTCCTATTGCACCACACATTTTCATTCGGAGGCAGGTCTGGACTACAGGCAGGCCAGTCTAGTAACCACACTCTTTTTCTATGAAACCATGCTGTTGTAACACGTGGCTTGGTATTGTCTTGCTGATATAAGCAGGGGCGTCCATGATAACGCTGCATGGATGGCAACATATGTTGCTCCAAAACCTGTATGTACCTTTCAGCATTAATGGTGCCTTCACAGATGTGTAAGTTACCCATGTTTTGGGCATTAATACACCCCCATACCATCACAGATGCTGGATTTTGAACCTATAACAATCTGGATGGTTATTTTCTTCTTTGGTCCGAAGGACTCACAGTCCACAGTTTCCAAAAACAATTTGTATGCTTCATCCTTGTGATATTATTTTTTTATATATTCAGCTTTTGCAATCAGTTGCCAATCAACCTATCCCCAGGTGCATGTCTTTGGAGGTGGGAGGAAGCCGGAGTTCCTGGAGGGAACCCATGCAGTCACGGGGAGAACATGCAAACTCCACACAGAAAGATCCCGAGCCTGGATTTGAACCCAGGACTGCAGGACCTTCGTATTGTGAGGCAGACGCACTAACCCCTCTGCCACCGTGAAGCGTCTATATGCGCTTTGCAAATTCCGACACAGCTGTGGGTTTGCTTTTGCATAATTTGGGTTCTTGTGGAAAATATATTTATACAGATGTCCGTCCTCCAGCCATGAGTCCGGACTTGACAGTTTGGATGGCGCCTAAAGTCTTCAATTTTTGGCAGGAAAGGTATGAAGAGGAGAGTGTAGAAGTCAAATGAACGAGTAGTGTCTACACAAACATCTGCGCTATGAGTACTTGACATTGCCAAGAATGACACATACTGTATAATTCCTAAAGCTTCCCTGTGATCAATGGACCAGTTGAAGTCTAACTGGAGCTTACAGTTCAGTTCTTCAACGTGATAATCAAAGTTCTTGCAGGAATATTTTGCTGCATTATGGGTATGGTGACCGATATCACCATCTATGTCCAAAAGGTGTGACACCCTCTTTGTCCCTCTCTGTCCGCCACACACAGCTGAAGGAGTCCCTCTAAGTCTCTCAAAACTTGACCGTGCTGCTTAAAACCCGGTACGCCTACGTTTGGTTGAGCTTACCCACCTAGAGGCTATTGCATTTGTTACATGGTGTGATTATATGTGCGACCAGTAGATGGCAGTCAAAAATAAGAGATATGTGCGACCAGTAGATGGCTGTCAAAAATAAGAGATATGTGTAGCCTGCACTATGATGGGTGTCAAATAAAAAAACACCATTGAAAATATAGAACATTATACGTGTCCGGGGGTCGGTATATCTGATTTTTAGGAACAGTAATACAAAACCTCATAATAATGTCTGATTAAATGCTAAAAACGTTATGCCTTAAATGGAATGGAATTTTATTTTTTTTTACTGATTGAGAGCTTCACGGTGGAAGAGGGGTTAGTGCGTCTGCCTCACAATACGGAGTTCCTGCAGTCCTGGGTTCAAATCCAGGCTCGGGATCTTTCTGTGTGGAGTTTGCATGTTCTCCCCGTGAATGCGTGGGTTCCCTCCGGGTACTCCGGCTTCCTCCCACTTCCAAAGACATGCACCTGGGGATAGGTTGATTGGCAACACTAAATTGGCCCTAGTGTGTGAATGTGAGTGTGAATGTTGTCTGTCTATCTGTGTTGGCCCTGCGATGAGGTGGCGACTTGTCCAGGGTGTACCCCGCCTTCCGCCCGATTGTAGCTGAGATAGGCGCCAGCGACACCCACGACCTCAAAAGGGAATAAGCGGTAGAAAAAGGATGGATGGATGGATGGATTGAGACACCCGAATATACATGAAAATAAAATACTATGGGATTTACAATATTAACTATAAACTACAAAACACTGAATATTGACAACATATGAACGTCACACCCCCTCTCGGTCGATATAATACAATTTACAATTAAGCGAAACGCAACAAACCAAATATGAAAAATCTCATTCCACGTCTGTCACTGAACTGACACCCGCATTTCAGGCGGGCCGCTCTGGAAACACTCTGTGGAAACGCTCCCCACCCACACTGCTCGGTACCTCATCCATGCTGCTGTGACTTAGATTACAGTAGTGAAGTGAATTATATTTGTATAGCGCTTTTCTCTAGTGACTCAAAGCGCTTTACATAGTGAAACCCAATATCTAAGTTACATTTAAACCAGTGTGGGTGGCACTGGGAGCAGGTGGGTAAAGTGTCTTGCCCAAGGACACAACGGCAGTGACTAGGATGGCGGAAGCGGGAATCGAACCTGCAACCCTCAAGTTGCTGACACGGCCACTCTACCAATCGAGCTATACCGCCCCAGTAGTGACTATCTTCTATGTCCCACTCTCCCTTGTGGAGGGATCCGGTCCGATCCGGTGGCCATGTACTGCTTGCCTGTGTATCGGCTGGGGACAACTCTGCGCTGCTGATCCGCCTCCGCTTGGGATGGTTTCCTGCTGGCTCCGCTGTGAACGGGACTCTCGCTGCTGTGTTGGATCCGCTTTGGACTGGACTCTCGCGACTGTGTTGGATCCATTGTGGATTGAACTTTCACAGTATCATGTTAGACCCGCTCGACATCCATTGCTTTCCTCCTCTCCAAGGTTCTCATAGTCATCATTGTCACCGACGTCCCACTGGGTGTGAGTTTTCCTTGCCCTTATGTGGGCCTACCGAGGATGTCGTGGTGGTTTGTGCAGCCCTTTGAGACACTAGTGATTTAGGGCTATATAAGTAAACATTGATTGATTGATTGAACTAGTTTCTCATGGAAAAGTGCAGATTCCAATCATTGAAATACTTTGTAAAGTCCAAAACTTACGTTAATTTGACTACATCACTGCACATCATAATGGCAGCTACAGTTTCCATCTTAAAAGTCGAAAAAAATATTGTGGAATGTCTGGCGGGCCAGATTGAAAAGTTTAACGGGCCCCAAGCGGCCCCCGGGCCTTAATTTGCCTAGGTCTGTTGTAGACAGTCAGTTATATTACTTATGCACAAACTCACAAAATAAATTAAGTGAATTATAGTTATATAGCCCGGAAAAGGGTGGAGTGCCATCTCCGGGTTGGGGAGGAGACCCTGCCCCAAGTGGAGGAGTTCAAGTACCTAGGAGTCTTGTTCACGAGTGAGGGAAGAGTGGATGGTGAGATCGACAGGCGGATCGGTGCGGCGTCTTCAGTAATGCGGACGTTGTATCGATCCGTTGTGGTGAAGAAGGAGCCGAGCCGGAAGGCAAAGCTCTCAATTTACCGGTCGATCTACGTTCCCATCCTCACCTATGGTCATGAGCTTTGGGTCATGACCGAAAGGATGAGATCACGGGTACAAGCGGCCCAAATGAGTTTGGGTCTCTCCCTTAGAGATAGGGTGAGAAGCTCTGCCATCCGGGAGGAACTCAAAGTAAAGCTGCTACTCCTCCACATGGAGAGGAGCCAGATGAGGTGGTTCGGGCATCTGGTCAGGATGCCACCCGAACGCCTCCCTAGGGATGTGTTTAGGGCACATCCAGCTGGTAGGAGGCCACGGGGAAGACCCAGGACACGTTGGGAAGACTATGTCTCCCGGCTGGCCTGGGAACGCCTCGGGATCCCCCGGGAAGAGCTAGACGAAGTGGCTGGAGATAGGGAAGTCTGGGCTTCCCTGCTTAGGCTGCTGCCCCCGCGACCCGACCTCGGATAAGTGGAAGATGATGGATGGATGGATGGATATTTATATAGCGCTTTTCTCAAGTGACTCAAAGCGCTTTACATAGTGACACTCAATATCTAAGTTACATTTAAACCAGTGTGGGTGGCACTGGGAGCAGGTGGGTAAAGTGTCTTGCCCAAGGACACAACGGCAGTGACTAGGATGGCACAAGCGGGAATCGAACCTGCAACCCTCAAGTTGCTGACACGGCCACTCTACCAAGCGAGCTATACCTGAAACAAGTTGATATGCAACACCATTGAGAAAAACCTGAAACAAAATGCATTTTTGTATATCGTCATATCACAACCCTTTTTTATGCTATTATTGAATGACTAAATGTACATATATCTCTCCAAAATTATTTTTAAAATAATTGACTAAACCAAGATTGCTCTGCCAGCCAAAGAGAGTTCATTCGACATAAATCCAGCACATTCACTGAAGGAGACTGAGGAACTGAAAAATCGTCGGGCAGAGGAAAGTGAGAGGAGATTTAAATTATGGTCTTGATTAGGGCTGCAGATTTTGATTAGTTTAGTAATCCTTTAATCAAACACAGGCCTCAATGCATATCTTAAGGTCAAGAGTTGAAATAAAGATTTTTATGCTTGCCATAAGATACCTTCTTTTTCCCCCCCCACTAAATTACATCAACAATAAAATTGCAGTTTTAACACATAAACATCCATCCATCCATCCATCTTCTTCCGCTTATCCGAGGTCGGGTCGCGGGGGCAACAGCCTAAGCAGGGAAACCCAGACTTCCCTCTCCCCAGCCACTTTGTCTAGCTCTTCCCGGGGGATCCCGAGGCGTTCCCAGGCCAGCCGGGAGACATAGTCTTCCCAACGTGTCCTGGGTCTTCCCCGTGGCCTCCTACCGGTTGGGCATGCCCTAAACACCTCCCTAGGGAGGCGTTCGGGTGGCATCCTGACCAGATGCCCGAACCACCTCATCTGGCTCCTCTCGATGTGAAGGTCCAGCGGTTTTACTTTGAGTTCCCCCCGGATGGCAGAGCTTCTCACCCTACCTCTAAGGGAGAGGAAACTCATTTGGGCCGCTTGTACCCGTGATCTTATCCTTTCGGTCATGACCCAAAGCTCATGACCATAGGTGAGGATGGGAACGTAGATCGACCGGTAAACTGAGAGCTTTGCCTTCCGGCTCAGCTCCATTTTCACCACAACGGATCGATACAACATGAACATTAAAAACATATTTAAAATGAAAACATCTGTGCTATTGGTCTTGCGAATACTAAGTCAACATACTTAAAAGTTCAGGGCACTCCATGCGATTAATATTTTATACATTTTTATTAGTTACACTCCACCGATTAATCGAAGCTACCGAATATAAATTTAGGTGTTTTACTAATCAAATCAAACAATCAATGCAGCCTGAGTTTTGATTATCTTTAAATGAGCCACGATGGCTGGATCATCAAAAACTAACTAAATGCGTTTGATGACTAATCATTAGCATTAGTGAACTTTTTCATTCTCTTAAACCAGGGGTGTAAAACTCAAATACAGAGTGGGCCAAAATTTCAAACTGAACAAAGCCACGGGCCAAGGTTGAACAAATTATCAATCAATCAATGTTTACTTATATAGCCCTCAATCACTAGTGTCTCAAAGGGCTGCACAAACCACTACGACATCCTCGGTAGGCCCACATAAGGGCAAGGAAAACTCACACCCAGTGGGACATTGGTGACAATGATGACTATGAGAACCTTGGAGAGGAGGAAAGCAATGGATGTCGAGCGGGTCTAACATGATACTGTGAAAGTTCAATCCATAGTGGATCCAACACAGTCGCAAGAGTCCAGTCCAAAGCGGATTCAACACAGCAGCGAGAGTCCCGTTCACAGCGGCGCCAGCAGGAAACCATCCCAAGCGGAGGCGGATCAGCAGCGCAGAGATGTCCCCAGCCGATACACAGGCAAGCAGTACATGGCCACCGGATCGGACCGGACCCCCTCCACAAGGGAGAACCTTTTATTAGGGACCCAAACAAGTTTTGCATTGAATATTAAACAAGCAACTTTATAGTCACATACAAAATCGAGTTTCAAATTATAATAATAATGATTAAAAAATATCAATGGCATATCAAAGAAAATTTAAATAAAAATTGGGGAGGGCGGGGTTTGGTGGTAGCGGGGATGTATATTGTAGCATCCCGGAAGAGTTAGTGCTGCAAGGGATTCCGGGTATTTCTTCTGTTGTGTTTATGTTGTGCTACGGTGCGGATGTTCTCCCGAAATGTGTTTGTCATTCTTGTTTAGTGTGGCTTCACAGTGTGGCGGATATTTGTAAAAGTGTTGTAGTTGTTTATACGGCCACCCTCAGTGTGACCCTGAGCGGACGTGAGGACAGGCTGTAGAGGACGCTAAAGGCAGTGCCTTCAAGGCACGCCCCCAATATTGTTGTCCGGGTGGAAATCGGGAGAAATTCGGAAGAATGGTTGCCCCGGGAGATTTTCGGGAGGGGCACTGAACTTTGGGAGTCTCCCGGGAAAATCGTGAGGGTTGGCAAGTACGAGTATCAGTAGTGAATGCAGTGTTACAGAGGCATCGCCGCTGTATATTACTGGCGGGCCAGCTCTAATCTTAATTTGATATGACCTCAAGGGCCAAATGAAATTACACGGCGGGCCAAATTTGGCCCGCGGGCCAGAGTTTGACGCCCATGTCTTAAACCTTCTCAACTTGGATGACCTATAACTTTTCCTTAAAGGGGAGCTGCACTTTTTAAAAATGTTGCCTGTCATCATTTATAATCCTTACGTAAAACGAGCACAATTTGTATTTTTTAATGCATTGCAAATTGTAAATACAACATATTTATAAATGATAATGCAGACAAAAGGTATATGTGCTTGTCTTGCATAGGATTGTGAATTTTATGCAACATTCCAAAAAATCTTTCCCCATTAAGCACAGCAGTATAAGCCCCAATCTTCAGCCCCAGATCAATGGTACATCTGTGGGGAGGAATGGTACTTGTTAAACAGGTCACTTTAGGAACCAGTAGTAACCGATTGCCCTAGCAGAGGCAATGTAGCAATGCCTGAACGGACAACCACCCATTCCGATCATTTTAATCATCCCATTTTTCCTTTCTTCTCTGTTAGTATGGAGTACCGAGTGGCCAGTTGCATGTAGTGTGTCACGGCCTCCACTAGCTGAGGAACTATGTGCAAACGTCAGACGTTCATGTGGACATTGTAGCAGAGGGTTTGCAATATTCAGTGAGGCTGTTAATGTTAACGGGACTCATTCTTCATGGAATTTTTGTGATTTGTAACAAGTTCATTGCAACCATGAATACAACACGCACATCTTCTTTTGGACAAAACTGTGTGCACAGCCGTGATCGATTGTCTGTTCACCGGAAATTTCAGACGGCATAAAGCAGTGAGTCAGAAATCTGAATAGCGTATTCAATGAAACCGTATAATTACATTTAGGGTGTGATGAAAAGCACTTTTGGTGTAACTGTTTGATTACTGCGAGATGGCTCCTAAAGTTTTTTTTCCAAGATGGCGCTGCTGTAGTGGCTGCTGTAGGCAGGAGCTCTGTGCTCTTGTGTCATCCTTTTGTGTTTCCCTCTTGTTTTCAAGTGTTATTATATTTTTTTGCATTTTGGTCCGGGACCCTTTGGGACTGTGTGACAAGGGGTGGCACTTTCGTGACCTCTGTGGTGCTTTTTTTGTGGACTTCTGGATCCGCCTCTCGGGAGCCTTTTGGCCATGGAGACCAGCTGCTGGGTCTCTGCTACACCGGAGTCGGTTTGGAGGGACTGGAGGAGATGCGGATGAGGGGACAGGGCTGTGGAGCTAGCACTGAGCGCTGGGACGGAGAGGCTTCGCGGTGTCTTGACTGGGTGAGCAGGTGTCGGACACCTCAGTCACCTTGGACGTATCCTCGCTCATCCATGCGGACTGGACACTGGACGAGAGTGGAGTCGGCTGTCTTGGTTGCTTTGTTGGGTCTGCTCCTGTCTCTGGCCATGCTCCCTCCACCCCAGCGGACGACTGCGTGGAACACCGCAGAGGCCACCACAGTGGATATGTTTCTTTTACTTTGGATACAAGTACAACCCATTTATTATTTATTTATTTATTCATAGCTGTATGTAGAAGTGTCTGGTTGTATCTGCTGCTTTAATGTCTTTAATGTCCTCTGTGTTCTTTGATGTTTGATGTTTCCCTCTTACACACATGTAAGAGGGATGTGTACTATGGCTATGAGTTGTTGTTTTTTTCCCTTGGCCTCAGTCTGCACCCCCACTACAGGGCCTAGGCTAAGACCGATTTTTTGAAATTTTATTTTAATCTTCTATTCTTTTCTCCCATCTCCCCCCCCGTTTACTTGTATGTCATCTTTTTTGTAAGGGGCGCTGGAAGCCGGCAGACCCGTCAGCGATCGTGTTCTGTCTCCCTTTAATGTTTGTCTGATCTTGAGTGGGATTGTGCTGAAAATTGTAATTTTCCTGAAGGAACTCTCCTGACGGAATAAATAAAGTACTATCTAATCTAAACATTTTATGTATATGACTGCTCTTACCTGTACAAATTCCAGTTTAGATATAATTGAGTTGAGTTTCAAGTTTATTTACCAATAATTACAGTATTTTTTGGACCAGAGGGCGCAAAGGATTAAAAGGCACACTGCCAATGAGCGGGTCTATTTGGGCCTTTTTTTCATACAAAAGGCGCACCGGATTATAAATCACATTAGAGGTGTCCTATTAGGATTGTTTCCTGACTTTAAAACATATCTTGTGATCTACATCAGTGGTCCCCAACCACCGGTACCGGGCCGCAGAAGAATTTTTTATTTAAAAAAAAAAAAAAAAAAAAAAAATTTATTAAATCAACATAAAAAACACAATATACACTTACAAATAATGCACCAACCACAAAAAAACTCCCTTTTTCATGACAAAAACGTCCCTTTTTCATGACAAAGAAGAAAAAAAAAAAGAAAAGAAAAAAAAAGGAAACCCCCCCGGGCCGCGGGACAAATTATTAAGCGTTGACCGGTCCGCGGATACAAAAAGGTTGGGGACCACTGATCTACATAACATGTAATGTTGGTTCTTTGGGGAAAGTGTTTCATAGATTATGTTTTACAGATCATTATCAAGTAGCTTTCTGACCATCTCTTCAGGTTGCGCCATTTTGTAGGCGGTCTTACCTGTGGCTCACCTTCGACAGTGTCTTCTCCCTGTCATCTTTGTTGTAGCGGTGTAGCATGCAAGGACGGGAGTGGAAGAAATATCAAAAGACGGTGCTAACTGTTTTAATGACATTCAGACTTTACTTAAATCAATAATGGAGCAGCATCTTCTAATACGTGGCTCAATAATGCAACATCAACGCCGGAATTGTGTACCGTGAAAAAACGTCCGACCGGAACCGTCTAATAACTAAAGTTCCGTTGGTGAATTATGTAAACCCACTACAGTTTTTAGCGCTTTTGTCATGATTCACTACTTGGATCATGACATGTTCTGGTTTTGTTCTGTTTTTTTATCACCCTGTTTAGTATTTGACGTCCTTAGTTCCTGGTGGCACTTCCTGTTTTGTGTCTGTTGCCTAGTTACACATTTAGCGTCACCTGTCTCTTGTTTGTCGTCGCACACCTGCCTCCTAATTTTCTGTCCCTGTTTAAGCCTGCCTTTGTTTGTCTTTCGGCCTCGCAGTGTAAATTGCTTTTCATGCAACAGGTGACGTCGCTATCCCGCATTGTGGTAAATACCTTTTTGTACTCGATAAGCTTCCATGCTATTTGTTTGTTTGTTTGCCTAGCTCACATGTTAGCGTCTTTTGTCCCTCCTAGCTCACATGCTAGTTCTGTTGGTTTGTTTATATTGCCATTGTGCAAGTCTTTTTGTTCTTAGGTTGTTCTTTAGTAAATAAATAAATCATCATTCCTACCTTCACGCTGTGTTCCATTCCGCTGCATCCACGAGAGAACGCAACCTCACCACGATGCCAGCAAAGCGTCACAGCTTTGATAGCTAGTCTACTGACAGATATAAGTAAGAACTTTACGCTAATTTATATTACAAATGGCAACAGCGGAAGATGAATGCCACATAAGAAGGTAGAGAAAAAGAAGAAGCTTATGACTTTGGTTTCGCCATGGACTACAATTGCGGATGCGTTCACATTTTCAGGACTTTTGCAGATCCCAAATACAAATCAGCAGGTAGCAGAAGGTAAGAAAAGTTGGTTTTGTATATTTTTGCGAAACAAAATTCCAGATAATGCGTCTGCTAATGGGTGCCATTTTGCAGTCCTTATACACACAAAATAATAATACTTGTATGTTTAATGCGTGGACAATCCATTTTTTTGTGGTCCCTATCTTGAAAAGTATCAAAATACATTTTGGTACTGGTACCGGTACCATAATATTACTATCAGGAAAACCCTAATATATTTCCAAACAAATCTAAACTAATCACTCATACTCAGCATGTTCAGCATTATTGATAAAAAAATAATACTGACTTTGGACAATGGTTTGGTCTAACACCTACCCTGGTGTTCTAACACCTACCCTCGAGAACCTGTTGGTGGGTGGAAAAGAAATCCTCATCTTAAAGTGCTCCTCCTTAGACTAAGTTCCAACTTCCATTTATTGGAAATAAACTAGAAAAGTTCCAGTACTCTGGAATGCCCTCCCGGTAACAGTTCGAGATGCCACCTCAGTAGAAGCTTTTAAGTCTCACCTTAAAACTCATTTGTATGCTCTAGCCTTTAAATAGACTCCCTTTTTAGACCAGTTGATCTGCCGTTTCTTTTCTTTTTCTTCTATGTCCCACTCTCCCTTGTGGAGGGGGTCCGGTCCGATCCGGTGGCCATGTACTGCTTGCCTGTGTATCGGCTGGGGACATCTTTGCGCTGCTGATCCGCCTCCTCTTGGGATGGTTTCCTGCTGGCTCCGCTGTGAACGGGACTCTCGCTGCTGTGTTGGATCCGCTTTGGACTGGACTCTCGCGACTGTGTTGGATCCATTGTGGATTGAACTTTCACAGTATCATGTTAGACCCGCTCGACATCCATTGCGTTCCTCCTCTCCAAGGTTCTCACCGTCACCGACGTCCCACTGGGTGTGAGTTTTCCTTGCCCTTATGTGGGCCTACCGAGGATGTCGTAGTGGTTTGTGCAGCCCTTTGAGACACTAGTGATTTTGGGCTATATAAGTAAACATTGATTGATTGATTGAATCGTAGTGAAGTGGGAATAGAAAATAACAAAGTACTTGTACTTATGTTTAACATACAGTATGTTGTGGTTTCCCATCCCCTTAAAGGCTTCTTTGTTACGGACAACTTTCTCTACCAATATTCGTCTTTGTTTATTTGTGTTCTCCGTTGAGATTGGCTGGAAGGCTGGGAAAGGGCAGACGTAAGCGGAGAATGTCCCGCTTTTTTTGGGGGGCATTTTTAGACCAGTTGATCTGCCGCTTCTTTTCTTTCTCCTATGTCCCCCCCTCCCTTGTGGAGGGGGTCCGGTCCGATGACCATGGATGAAGTACTGACTGTCCAGAGTCGAGACCCAGGATGGACCGCTCGTCGGGACCCAGGATGGACCGCTCGCCTGTATCGGTTGGGGACATCTCTACGCTGCTGATCCGCTTGAGATGGTTTCCTGTGGACGGGACTCTCACTGCTGTCTTGGAGCCACTATGGATTGAACTTTCACAGTATCATGTTAGACCCGCTCGACATCCATTGCTTTCGGTCCCCTAGAGGGGGGGGGTTGCCCACATCTGAGGTCCTCTCCAAGGTTTCTCATAGTCAGCATTGTCACTGGCGTCCCACTGAATGTGAATTCTGCCTGCCCACATGGTGTGAGTTTTCCTTGCCCTTTTGTGGGTTCTTCCGAGGATGTTGTAGTCGTAATGATTTGTGCAGTCCTTTGAGACATTTGTGATTTGGGGCTATATAAATAAACATTGATTGACATTGATTGATGTGGAAAACAATAGATTCCCACGCCTGCTGAGTGATTAGAAATGACAGAGTAAGACAGTTCTGTTTGTGTCTTAGTTATTTATTTAGGCGTTGACTACAGATTGTTAAGACTTCTTTCAAAGGATAAAAAATCTTTGATAAAGGATCTAGTCTAGGCATTACAATATTTAATTAAGTGAGGGCAGCTGGGATAGGCTCCAGCACCCTCCGCAAGCCCAATAGGGACAATCGGTAGAAAATGGATTGATGTTTTTTTGGGCGCATTTCTAGATGGAAGCTGTGTACCACTAGTTATTTGAGAATCATTGTCTTAATGAATTGCTGGAGCCTTTTTGTGCTGCCCTGTCTTTTTATAGCCGTCTTCTCTCGGACTGCACAGCCCCTTGTTCTCATATCTTGTTCGACATCTGTGCCATTGTTGTAGGTCTTCACCCTGTTGTACCAATCAATCAGTGTCCTCGTCAGCAGCTTCTGAAAGCGGACCCCTCTTTCCTTCAGCAGCCTTTTCATAGCCGTGTAGGATTTTTGCTTCTGGACTATTTCAGCATGGCAATCATGGTCAATAAAGATTAGTTTGCATCCTACTTGAACTTTTTCCATGACGCTTCTAAAATGTCTTCTTTCGTCTCTGTGGTGGGCGTGGCCTGCGCACCTACAGCAAAGCGGGGTGTGGCAGAACTGGCTTCTAGATTAGCGACAGGTGAGTGGATGACACAGCTGAGAGTGTTTGTCTAATCACCTGTCGCTCTGGAGTTGGAGCACACGCGAGAGACAACACAGGACAATTGCTGAAAAGCACCTGAGAGACACTTTTATTGAACAATAAAAAAATGTTGTAACCCTCAGCCGGATCCTCTTCAAAATGTTTGGTGGTCCGAGGAACCCTGAGGAGGGAAACCTCCACAGTCTCAAACTTGAGAAAGTTAGACATAATGAACCTTGGTGGAGATTTCGGTTTTGGTATACGCAGCTGTTTTTTCAAGTAGCTTTAGTTCTGTTTTTAACAGGTGCTCAATGTGTTTTTGTTGGTAGTTCTTTCACTCGTGTTGTTATTTGTAGTCATCAAGTTAACATTGTGTTGTGGTTTTATTAAGTCTGACTCGGAAGAGCTACGCATCTGCCCTCTCCGCCATCTACCCGGAGTTCTTCCAACAAGTTGTCTTTTATGTGTTTTTTGCTCCTGAAAAAAACAATATAGCAGTCATTTCCCATTATGTCCGTTAGTTTTGACGAATCGGTATTGAGGTAGGTAACTGTACTTGGGACAGTACAGTTCCCATGGCAGACTCGATATTATTTTCGGGTCTCCCCATGTCTAGCATTAAAAGATTACAGTTGGTACAAAATGCGGCTGCTAGACTTTTGACAAGAACAAGAAAGTTTGATCACATTACGCCTGTACTGTATATACCTTTACATACATATATACATACATATATACCTATACTGTATATACCTTTATATACATATATACATACATATATACCTATACTGTATATACCTTTATATACATTTATACATACATATATACCTATACTGTATATACCTTTATATACATACATATATACCTATACTGTATATACCTTTATATACATATATACATACATATATACCTGTACTGGCTCACCTGCACTGGCTTCCTGTGCACTTAAGATGTGACTTTAAGGTTTTACTACTTACGTATAAAATACTACACGGTCTAGCTCCATCCTATCTTGCCGATTGTATTGTACCATATGTCCCGGCAAGAAATCTGCCTTCAAAGGACTCCGGCTTGTTAGTGATACCCAAAGCCCAAAAAAAGTCTGCGGGCTATAGAGCGTTTTCCGTTCGGGCTCCAGTACTCTGGAATGCCCTCCCGGTAACAGTTCGAGATGCCACCTCAGTAGAAGCATTTAAGTCCCACCTTAAAACTCATTTGTATACTCTAGCCTTTAAATAGACTCCCTTTTTAGACCAGTTGATCTGCTGTTTCTTTTCTTTTTCTTCTATGTCCCACTCTCCCCTGTGGAAGGGGTCCGGTCCGATCCGGTGGCCATGTACTGCTTGCCTGTGTATCGGCTGGGGACATCTCTGCGCTGCTGATCCGCCTCCGCTTGGGATGGTTTCCTGCTGGCTCCGCTGTGAACGGGACTCTCGCTGCTGTGTTGGATCCGCTTTGGACTGGACTCTCGCGACTGTGTTGGATCCATTGTGGATTGAACTTTCACAGTATCATGTTAGACCCGCTCGACATCCATTGCTTTCCTCCTCTCCAAGGTTCTCATAGTCATCATTGTCACCGACGTCCCACTGGGTGTGAGTTTTCCTTGCCCTTATGTGGGCCTACCGAGGATGTCGTGGTGGTTTGTGCAGCCCTTTGAGACACTAGTGATTTAGGGCTATATAAGTAAACATTGATTGATGATTGATTGATTGATATGCTGGCCCCAATGGTGTGACATTATCTGCAGTAGTGATTTTCAACCACCGTGCCTGAGATATTGTCTGGTGTGCCATGGGAAACAATGCGACTTCACCTACTTGGTCCAAAAATATATTTTTTGCAAATCAATTGATAGATAGTACTTAATGGATACCTTCGGGAGAGTTCCCTAAGGAAATTTTAAATAATCATTATAATGTGCCGTTGTCTAGTGCCTGTGCTATGTAGAGCTTGGCAGGGTAACCATGTAATACTCCAGATCAGTAGGTGGCAGCAGGTAATTCATTGCTTTGTAGAAGTCGGAACACGTTGAGGGTGGTTTGTCGTGATCCCAATATGCAGACCACAGCGGGAGACAGTGTGCAGGTAAAAAGGTAAGTAACGCTTAAACCAAAAACTAACAAAAGGCAAGTGCCACAGGGAAAAGGCACTGAAGCATAGGGATGGCTATGTAAAACAAAAGTAAAACTGAACTGGCTACAAAGTCAACAAAGACAGAATGCTGGACCATAGCAAAAAGACGGCGTCCACAAAGCACATCCCGTGCATGACATGACAATCAACAAGGTCCCCACGAAGAAGGATAGCGTACGCACAACTTAAATAGTCTTGATCGCGAAAAGAAAGAAGGTGCGGGTAATACTCCCGTCCAAAGGCAAAACTTAGTAACTCACGTCTAGCTAATTTCGAGAAAACAAAGGAAAACCAATCTATTTTGATGCTGTCTTACAAAGATCTACAAAGTCATCAAACGTATAGATGTTTTCTTGAGCTTTCATTTTCTTGCGGATTGAGCCATGGATTGAATCTGCTCTCATGAACGTGTGCCCTTTCTCCAGATATTTTATCACAATCCCGGGTGGGCCCCATTCTGCGTTTGCACATTGGGCAAAAGCCGCGTACAGCGTCCAGTTTTTATTTTGACCTCCACAGTTATCTGCCCAAAAGAGTATGCAAGGGGAAGAATCAAGAACAATACATTTAATGAAGGTGCTTGCAACGTCCTGGGCCAATCTTCCAAATATCCCCTCGTGCCATAATATCACATAATCAGGTTGACCGTCGGCCCCCATTCGTGCAAATGTCTCATTAAAGACAATAAGGCGACTGACAAAGAAGCTCCGATTGGTCCCTTGAGATACTAGGTTTTTCTGTTGTATCTATTATGTGGTAGTTGCTAGGTCCTGCCATGCGCGTAACAGCTTACTTACGGAACAAATTACAATATCGCATACACTAATGTAAAGCATATCACCTAGGAACTCCAAAATTATCATCAGCTCAGTTTTGACCAAAATTGAGTTACTGGGTTTTGCCTTTGGACGGGAGAACAAGAGAACACCAACAAAACAGGAAGGATCACCAAAATAACTGCGCAAGACAGGCAGGAAACAACAACAACAAACTCAAAATAAGGTACGGCAACCTGGTGGAGTTTCATTTTTTAACCTTTTCTGCTGGTGGTGTGCCTCTGTATTTTTTTATGAAAAAAATGTGTCTTGGCTCAAAAAAGGTTGAAAAACACTGATCTACAGAACTGGGCCCCATTTCCCCGCATAGACAGTATGGCTAAGGGCATTTAAAACTAGTATTTTAAACGCTTAGTTGCATGTTTCTGTCGCCCTGATCCATGATTACTTCAAAACTGATAAGGTTAACAATATGACCAAAAAATAAATACAAAAACATCGCCATTTATTGACTTCCGTGCTCTTCTGTCTCCTCTTCCATAAACACCATAGCCTGTTGTTGCTCTTGCTGTTTCAGAATTTCCTCAAGCATCTTGGGGAAAATATCAGTAGAAGAAGATGCAAAATAGGAATACCAAGCATCTTTTCGTGTTGTTTCGCCAGTTCCAGGTCCAAAATGGCTGTGAAAGTGTACCAACTTGTCGGATTACATCATCAGCCATCTACTTTCCTGGTGACAGGCATAATTTATGATCTCCAATAAACTTCCAGGAAGCTGAGAAGCAAGGAAACAGCAGACCAGTCGAAGATGTAAACATAGGAATACACCGAAGTGATCACGTCGCCGCTACAAATGGTTCGTCTGCATTAGCATATACAAAAACTAATATCACCAATACTTGGTTAATATTCAAGTCACAAAATCTTAATGGAGTATTGTTGGCAATTTTTGAAAATGAATTTATGGGAAGAGTAGTGGAGCTCCCATTGGTTCTGCTGTAAGCGAAATTTTATTTACATTTCTTTAAAATGTAGAATGCATAAACATTAAAAAATCCATCTGCCCATCTGTTTTTCATAATGATTGTGAAGGATAGGAAATAGTGCAGTTCCCCTTTAAGGACACCCTTGGTTGATGAGAAGCAATTGTTTTCCCTAACAAAAAAAAGAGCTGTCATTCATGTGACGTACAAAAAAAAAACTTGTTCTATTCTGATGTAGGTGACTGTTAATTATGTTGCAGAATTGTATACATTTGTATCAAACACATTGCTGTTTGCATTTTGGCAACTCTCTATTTGAGAATATGCAAAATGATGACCCATTTTGAATCCGTTCATTTAAACTGATGAGATGTTTGCAGTATGTAATTAATTAAACTATTTTATCATCCACAGAACAGTGCCCGTATTATGTAAAACACAATTGTAGTGCAACATTTCTCATCAACCTAAATTTCCATTTCTGCCAAGCTCACACTTCATGAAAAATTCATTCGGGTTGGCACATAGTCAACTATTTCAAAGAGCATTTTGTTATTGCAACCAAAATTACATGTACTACAACTACACCACATTGTTCAATGACCATTTAAAAGAGAGTGTGTTTGTATCTTTACTATAGTAAGCACATTTCCCAACAAATGTTTTCTACTTAAGAATTTTATTACGTGATTTTTCATCAATAATTAATCTTCCCATGCAGATTCATCAATGTCAAACCAGCATAACTTAATCAAAGGGACATAAACTGAGTTGACAAGAAGTCAGACACGTGTGGCCTCACACCTGCTTGTTCTCGATTGAATGACATTGGGTACACCAACGTGACGAACGTTGGCCTCATACCAGAAATCACCCAGAAGGTATTCATCAAGGACGCTAAGTTGTATCTTATAAAAGTTAATCATTTTATAAATGATGTACAGTGTATCAGCTCCATTTATTATCATTGTATTGTCTATTAAGAAGACCAAAATAGTGTGTATTCTGCAGAAAACCACCACCACGATGGTGAAAAGGTACAGCACCCCAAAAGTCATATAAGTTAGAGTTCAAACACAATTTTATGGCAAAAAAATATGTCTTTAAAATGGAAAACTTTGAGGGCAAACCAATATAATGTATGACCTCGCATGAGATTTCCGCAAAAGAATTAGTGCACATTCACATCACAGTCACGATGGTTTCAACTGTAAATACTGACAAGCGGCTACAAATCTCGATATAGGTTGTTATGAGTCCCTGGGGGTTCAATGCCTTGCTCAGGAGCGTTTTGACAGAAGCAACCGAGTGAGTTTCAAACTTCAATCATCAATCAATCAATGTTTACTTATATAGCCCTAAATCACTAGTGTCTCAAAGGGCTGCACAAACCACCACGACATCCTCGGTAGGCCCACATAAGGGCAAGGAAAACTCACACCCAGTGGGACATCGGTGACAATAATGATCCAGTGGGACGTCATTATGAGAACCTTAGAGAGGAGGAAAGCAATGGATGTCGAGCGGGTCTAACATGATACTGTGAAAGTTCAATCCACAATGGATCCAACATAGTCGCGAGAGTCCAGTCCAAAGCGGGTCCAACTCAGCAGCGAGAGTCCCGTTCACAGCGGAGCCAGCAGGAAACCATCCCAAGCGGAGGCGGATCAGCAGCGCAGAGATGTCGAGGCGGATCAGCAGCGCAGAGATGTCGAGGCGGATCAGCAGCGCAGAGATGTCCCCAGCCGATACACAGGCAAGCAGTACATGGCCACCGGATCGGACCGGACCCCCTCCACAGGGGAGAGTGGGACATAGAAGAAAAAGAAAAGAAACGGCAGATCAACTGGTCTAAAAAGGGAGTCTATTTAAAGGCTACAGTATACAAATGAGTTTTAAGGTGAGACTTAAATGCTTCTACTGAGGTGGCATCTCGAACTGTTACCGGGAGGGCATTCCAGAGTACTGGAGCCCGAAATGAAAACGCTCTATAGCCCGCCGACTTTTTTTGGGCTTTGGGAATCACTAATAAGCCGGAGTCCTTTGAACGCAGATTTCTTGCCGGGACATATGGTACAATACAATCGGCAAGATAGGATGGAGCTAGACCGTGTAGTATTTTATACGTAAGTAGTAAAACCTTAAAGTCACATCTTAAGTGCACAGGAAGCCAGTGCAGGTGAGCCAGTATAGGTATATATGTATGTATATATGTATATAAAGGTATATACAGTACAGGTGTAATGTGATCAAACTTTCTTGTTCTTGTCAAAAGTCTAGCAGCCGCATTTTGTACCAACTGTAATCTTTTAATGCTAGACATGGGGAGACCCGAAAATAATACGTTACAGTAATCGAGGCGAGACGTAACAAACGCATGGATAATGATCTCAGCGTCTTTGGTGGACAGAATGGAGTGAATTTTAGCGATATTACGGAGATGAAAGAAGGCCGTTTTAGTAACGCTTTTAATGTGTGCCTCAAAGGAGAGAGTTGGGTCGAAGATAATACCCAAACTTGCAACCAATGTTCCCTCCAAAAACTCCCTTAGCATTCAGTGGAGCACATGTGAGTAACATCAGACATGCACACTGTGGCCATACCAACAGTACACCTGGCTCAATGCTGACATCGTAACAATCTAACTGTCTAATTATTTTACTCAAATGACGGCAGTTATTTCCATGATACTTTTTTTTAATATGGGAGATTTGGCCCACTTTTTGTTTTTCATGAGTTGTGCACTAGTATTGTATGTCTGGGTGGAAATAACTTGCACCCTTTGGGTCACATTTAATTTCCCTTAAATGTTGCACAATTAGATTCAGCATCTACATGCTGCCGCTAGGTGACATCATACGCAAATACAATGTTAGCTTTCACTGTTATGCTGATGACACCCAACTCTACATGCCCCTAAAGCTGACCAACATGCCGGATTGTAGTCAGCTGGAGGCGTGTCTTAATGAAATTAAACAATGGATGTCCGCTAACTTTTTGCAACTCAACGCCCAAAAAATGGAAATGCTGATTATCGGTCCTGCTAGACACCGAACTGTATTTAATAATACAACTCTAACATTTGACAACCAAACAATTAAACAAGGCGACACGGTAAAGAATCTGGGTATTATCTTCGACCCAACTCTCTCCTTTGAGTCACACATTAAAAGCGTTACTAAAACGGCCTTCTTTCATCTCCGTAATATCGCTAAAATTCGCTCTATTTTGTCCACTAAAGACGCTGAGATCATTATCCATGCGTTTGTTACGTCTCGTCTCGATTACTGTAACGTATTATTTTCGGGTCTCCCCATGTCTAGCATTAAAAGATTACAGTTGGTACAAAATGCGGCTGCTAGACTTTTGACAAGAACAAGAAAGTTTGATCACATTACACCTGTACTGGCTCACCTGCACTGGCTTCCTGTGCACTTAAGATGTGACTTTAAGGTTTTACTACTTACGTATAAAATACTACACGGTCTAGCTCCATCCTATCTTGCCGATTGTATTGTACCATATGTCCCGGCAAGAAATCTGCGTTCAAAGGACTCCGGCTTATTAGTGATTCCCAAAGCCCAAAAAAAGTCTGCGGGCTATAGAGCGTTTTCCGTTCGGGCTCCAGTACTCTGGAATGCCCCCCCGGTAACAGTTCGAGATGCCACCTCAGTAGAAGCATTTAAGTCTCACCTTAAAACTCATTTGTATACTCTAGCCTTTAAATAGACTCCCTTTTTAGACCAGTTGATCTGCCGTTTCTTTTCTTTTTCTTCTATGTCCCACTCTCCCTTGTGGAGGGGGTCCGGTCCGATCCGGTGGCCATGTACTGCTTGCCTGTGTATCAGCTGGGGACATCTCTGCGCTGCTGATCCCCCTCGGCTTGGGATGGTTTCCTGCTGGCTCCGCTGTGAACGGGACTCTCGCTGCTGTGTTGGATCCGCTTTGGACTGGACTCTCGCGACTGTGTTGGATCCATTATGGATTGAACTTTCACAGTATCATCTTGGACCCGCTCGACATCCATTGCTTTCCTCCTCTCCAAGGTTCTCATAGTCATCATTGTCACCGACGTCCCACT
Source organism: Nerophis ophidion (assembly GCF_033978795.1). Lineage (NCBI taxonomy): Eukaryota > Metazoa > Chordata > Actinopteri > Syngnathiformes > Syngnathidae > Nerophis > Nerophis ophidion. The sequence goes on from NC_084622.1 coordinate 44,908,074, forward strand.
GGGTGTGAGTTTTCCTTGCCCTTATGTGGGCCTACCGAGGATGTCGTGGTGGTTTGTGCAGCCCTTTGAGACACTAGTGATTTAGGGCTATATAAGTAAACATTGATTGATTGATTGATGATAGATGTACACATGGGATAAAGTGTACATTGTTACAGTTTTACAAGGGAAGAAGATGGCACAGACAGGAAGGACGTGGTTTTAGCTTTATGTACTATAATATCAATATACACAATAGAGTGGAGTGTGTAAATAATCCAAAATGTGTGTGTGAGACTATGTGTAGGACTTAACTGCTGAGTGTTACCGGGGTGCAGAAGTCCAGGGGGGGACAAGACAAGCTCGGAGGTCCGAGAGACAGGCAGGAAGTCGGCTGCTATAGCAAGGTGTCAAAATCAGTGTCCAGGCGGGAGTTTGAGATCCAACATGCAGCCAGGGAACGCGGGGAGAGAGACACACCGCTCGTGATGTGGAAACAAAGGTGTGTTGATTGCAGATGATTGATTGCAGCTGCTTGCTGCAGCCGGACTGGCTCATGCCTGACCCGCTCTCGGAGGTGCCGTGCCGTGACATACATACACTCAACAGCCAATCAAAAGTGCGTATTCAGAGCGCATGTAACAGCCAATCAGCAGTGCGTATTCAGAGCGGTATGAACCCATCAGCAGTGAGTATTCAGAGCGCAAGGAGTCAGTGCTCTAGATAGAGGCAGGCAGAGAGGAGAGAGGTTAGCAGAAAGATGTTTAGCAGGTGAGCATAATGCAGCGGACTCTCCCCAAATTATAACAAACAACTCCCAGTCAACTACTAGTAGCATCACTATGAGCTCGTTGACATTCTAGAAACATAAGCAACAGCTCAGCTCGATCGCAGTCCTTGAGGTGAAGACTAATAAGCTTTTAGTGTAATGTTTGTTTGCAAATATATTTTATTAGATTTTACAGTTAAAATCAATCAATCAATCAATCAATGTTTATTTATATAGCCCCAAATCACAAATGTCTCAAAGGACTGCACAAATCATTACGACTACAACATCCCCGGAAGAACCCACAAAAGGGCAAGGAAAACTCACACCCAGTGGGCAGGGAGAATTCACATCCAGTGGGACGCCAGTGACAATGCTGACTATGACAAACCTTGGAGAGGACCTCAGATGTGGGCAACCCCCCCTCTCTAGGGGACCGAAAGCAATGGATGTCGAGCGGGTCTAACATGATACTGTGAAAGTTCAATCCATAGTGGCTCCAACACAGCCGCGAGAGTTCAGTTCAAGCGGATCCAAGACAGCAGCGAGAGTCCCGTCCACAGGAAACCATCTCAAGCGGATCAGCAGCGTAGAGATGTCCCCGACCGATACAGGCGAGCGGTCCATCCTGGGTCCCGACGAGCGGTCCATCCTGGGTCTCGACTCTGGACAGCCAGTACTTCATCCATGGTCATCGGACCGGACCCCCTCCACAAGGGAGGGGGGGGACATAGGAGAAAGAAAAGAAGCGGCAGATCAACTGGTCTAAAAAGGAGGTCTATTTAAAGGCTAGAGTATACAGATGAGTTTTAAGGTGAGACTTAAATGCTTCTACCGAGGTAGCATCTCGAACTGTTACCGGGAGGGCATTCCAGAGTACTGGAGCCCGAACGGAAAACGCTCTATAGCCCGACATTAAACCGTCATACATACATAGTATGACATTAAACCGTCATACTTTGCTCACGCAAACCCTTCATACAGGCACACATCCACTCATACACACCCACATACACACTTGAGGAGAGAGGTGCACTCGAACTTTAACAACTCAAGGTTTACAGTATAGACATTATTAGAAAAGATACCAAAATATTGTATATATATATATATATATATATATATATATAAAAATATACATATATATATATATATATATATATATATATATATATATATATACGCATTTATATATATCCTGCTGCAGCTCATGATCATAGCAAAATGGATGAATATTCCTCGGCATCAAGGACCCTCAGGAAGTGATCACAAGATCACCTAGTGTAATGTTAGCTCATTCTGTGGTGTGTCCATGCGTGAGTGCGTGTGTGTGTGTTATGGACAGCAAAGCCCTGCCTTCTGAGAGAAATACAAGCATTATTGACCTACAGTTAACAACTAAGTTATTTCACTTTACCTTTTTCTGTGTTGAAGCCGCAAAAAAGGACATTATGTTAAATGAAGAGTTTCTGTCTCTGATAGTTGTTTTAATAATGTAACTGGATCATAAAGCTTACATGAACTCCATGGTGTTCAGGGATGAATAGTCTCTCCTATTGCTATTGTACTATTTTTTTTCATCCATAGTTACATTAATCATTACTAATTGAGCAGCGTAGTTTTGAATGACAGGGTCCCTGCTATCACATGTTGTTAAAAATATAAATTTAAAGAAATAATAATCAACTACAGGTTTCCCAAATGCTGTAATAAATTACGCATGATGAGTTGAGCATATGTCAGCATGTGGCGCCACTTGTAACTCTTTTTTTCAAACGCTTATTGCAAACGCTTATTTACAGCAAGTCCTCAATTTGACTTAGTCATTATTTTGTATTACTAAGTCAATATTTACTAAGTCTAAATAATGACATAATTAGTATCTCTGGCAACCAGGACGATTGTGTGTTTTGTTTTTACTTTATGGAAAAAATAGAGACATATAAATAAATAAATAAATGGGTTGCACTTGTATAGCGCTTTTCTACCTTCAAGGTACTCAAAGCGCTTTGACACTACTTCCACATTTACCCATTCACACACACATTCACACACTGATGGAGGGAGCTGCCATGCAAGGCGCCAACCAGCACCCATCAGGAGCAAGGGTGAAGTGTCTTGCTCAGGACACAACGGACGTGACGAGGTTGGTACTAGGTGGGATTTGAACCAGTGACCCTCGGGTTGCGCATGGCCACTCTTCCACTGCGCCACGCCGTCCCTAATATCGTATATTGCCATTCAGCATACGGAGCGGAAAAAACAACCAAAAATTATAGGCTTCTTCATGCGACGAAGCCGGCCTACTTCACTGCAGTCTGTAGTCTATAGTCTATTGTCACCTTAGGCAGCGATCGGATGGAGACGTGATGGTGGCGACAGGCCAAATTACATTGTTCCTTACACCAACCCAGTCACTTCGCCGTTTGTCTGCCTGTCCCGGGCGAGGCCCTTCCCCCTGGAGAGACACCACCACTTTAACTAACAAATACTATGGGGGAAACACTGAAATGATTAGGACACCTGATTCTGATCATTTGGATGGGTGGCCAAACACTTTTGCCAATATAGTGTATCTTTACAAACCAATTAAATTGCAAGTGTCTTTTCCCCAGGACTAATGTGCAGAATCTCCACAAGCTTTGTTCTACTTTTTCTTCGCAAGGAATTCAAAAGCCCAAATCATTCTCCAGAAGCCCTAACTTTATTTTAACATTGATGATTACAACAACCACACCTCTGGTTTCCCTCCTAACGCCTCTCTGAGGAATTTGGTTGGGGTCCAATTAACCACGTTGATTGATTATATAGAAGATGTGCAATGCTCTTTTCGCTAGGTGCAGGGTTGTGGGAGTCTTGAGAGTCTTTGTCGACGCAGTGGTTCCCTTTTGGAGAGTGCTGGCCATTAGTAGGCCTCTCACCCAGCCAACATGGGGGATTAAGGGAATAAAGGAATGAAACTGCCTGACCTTGGACTCACACTGCCACACCAGCATCAGCTCATCACAGAGGTTGTGTTGCCAGTAGCCTTGCATGCAGTGTGTGTGTGCATGGTGTTATTTTGTGTACAGGATATACACAAGTGTGTGTTTGTGTTGGGACTGTTGCCCTACCCTCTGATATGCGAGAAAAAAAAACAAAAAAACAGATAGGGAGTAGTTCACACGGAAACACTTCCTTCAAGGGCAGCCCCTACAGCACAAAACCACCTCTTATTCTCGACACGTGTGTTTTCTTTGTCAACTGAGATGTGGAAATGGAATGAAGGTTCATCACATTGCATGCTGAGATACTGACATTCTCTACGGGACGAGCCGAAATTTCGAGATAGACAGTGTAGAAAGGGGGAATTGCGCCGCAGAGTACTCAGCGAGAAGTCGTTTTATCTCTCGGTCCGTCTCTATCAACCTATCAATTAACATCAAAATGATCCCATGGCACTTGACAGCCTATCCCCAATGGGTTGCATGCTGGGAAAGAAGCATGGATAAAAACAAACAATCCCCATGCACCTTTAGGGCAAATGCCAGACATTCATCCCCCGCAGAGATAGTAGGCCATTTACACACAATTCGGTTTCTTAATTTATTATTTTTGTCTTTCTGTTGCATGCATCATCTCTGCCGCTACAGCTATTATTTTTGTTCTTAATTGGATGCCACCATGGCTTCTCTTCTGAAAGCACACACTGTGCAAAGTGCAGAAATACAAATAGGAACATAACTTGCATCATGTGACATGAAATGGTAGTTTCCTTCAGTACCAGTAGAGGGCAACAAAGCACTTCCGTTTCTTCATGTGCAGCTTTTTAAAGGCCTACTGAAAGCCACTACTAGCCACCACGCAGTCTGATAGTTTATATTTCAATGATGAAATATTAACATTGCAACACATGCCTATACGGCTTTTTTTAGTTTACTAAATTACAATTTTAAATTTCCCGGGAGTTTCGTCTTGAAAACGTCGCGTAATGATGACGTGTACGCAAGACGTCACGGGTTTTTAGGAAGTATGAGCGCTACGCACACACACACAGCTAAAAGTCGTCTGCTTTAACGGCATAATTACACAGTATTCTGGACATCTGTGTTGCTGAATCTTTTGCAATTTGTTTAATTAATATTGGAGAAGTCACAGTAGAAAGATGGAGTTGGGAAGCTTTAGCCTTTAGCCCAGGGGTAGGGAACCTATGGCTCTCGAGCCAGATGTGGCTCTTTTGAGGACTGCACCTGGCTCCCAGATAAATCTTAGCTGACATTGCTTAACACGATAAGTAATCATAACTCCGCTGGTAATCACAGTGTTAAAAATAATGTTCAAAATATAAAACATTCTCATGCATTTTAATCCATCCATCCGGTTTGTACCGCACCTGTTCAAGAAGTCACATTAATGGTAAGAAGTATTTTATTTTGTTTAGCTTCAGAATAACAATGTTATTAAAAAGAATGAGGGATTTATTATCCTCTAAAAATGTTGGTCTTACTTAAAAATGCACGCATTTAGTTGTATTCAGTGTTAAAAAAAAAAAAAAAAATCATATGGCTCTTACGGAAATACTTTTAAAAATATTTGGCTTGTATGGCTCTCTCAGCGAAAAAGGTTCCCGACCCCTGCTTTAGCCACACAAACACACGGTGATTCCTTGTTTAAAATACCCGGAGCTGAAACTTTCCTATGGATCAGAGCGCGGTCAAGCAGACATGGATCCCAACCGAGTGTCAACCAGCAGGTTTCCGTGAGAAAATTGTGGTTAAAAAGTCAGTTCTTACCGGAGAAAAGTTGAGCTTGTGCCGTCCATAGCTGCTGTCGACTCCCCTGAGACACTGGCGTCAACACACCTGTGGAGACACCCTTCCGACTATCAGGTACTATTTAACTCACTAAAACACTAGCAACACAATAGAAAGATAAGGGATTTCACAGAATTATCTTAGTAAATGTGTTTAAAAACATCGGAATGCGTCCCAATGCAATCGCGTTATTTTTTTTAAGTCGTTTTTAATTTTTTTATTTTTTTTTCTATTCCGTCGCGATCAATATCCTCCAACACGAATCTTTCATCCTCGCTCAAATTAATGGGGAAATTGTCGTTTTCTCGGTGCGAATAGCACTTTTTGTTGGAGGCTCCCATTAAAAACAATGTGAATATGTGAGGAGCCATCACACAGGTGACGTCATCGTCTGCGACTTCCGGTAGAGGCAGGGCTTTTCTCTTCGCACCGAAAGTTGCGAACTTTAGCGTGGTTGTTCTCTACTAAATCCTTTCAGCAAAAATATGGCAATATCGCGAAGTATGACGCATAGAATGGACCTGCTATCCCCGTTTGAATAAGAAAATCTCATTTCAGTAGGCCTTTAACGTGGTGGTTACAAGGTTACCAGTGTTTTCGAGCTGGTTGATAGCATGAAGTAAATTAGTTACATGCATCGAGTGCCTTTTATGGTGGCATGATTCAAACATGCTGCACAGGGACAAGAGTGGCGAATGGTGTACTGAGCTTTTCAGTTATGTTGGACGTGTGAAACTACATCATTCACTCTTGTTTGGCAATGAAGAGCCCCAGTGATCATTCTCCGTAGTTCATTTTGCAACGCATTAACATGAATCAGACCAAAATGTGTGAGATGGAGGGAGCCATTCATCATAGTTATCTGCACAATGCTTGAAAAGATTTTATTTCACCCTTATTATTTTCGCGGCAAACTTTTTATTCCTACCTAACGCTCAATGCCCTCCCTGTTGAATAAAAAAAGGACATTGTGCATCAAAATGTATTCACCTGTGCCCTTGGGTTTTAGCCAATATAAAGAAATGTTTTTCCATGAAACTGGCTTGCGTACATTTTAATTATCCATACACTTGGTGTCCACATTATGACTGTTTTTACATGCCTTATATTGAATGCAACAATAAAAAGAGGGGTCACTAATGTGCAAGAATTATAGTGACTCAACCTTCTGTCAGGATTCATTGCGCTGGTCATGTTATGTTTAGTTTGGTATTTCCTTAGTTGTTTATTTCTGTCTCAGCACCTGCCTCTGATTAGTGGTCGGGATGCTCACTGCGCTTGGTCACTAATCAGAGACGCTTACGTTCAATGATTATTTTTATGTAAGTTTATATGGACTGGCTTCTTGCTCCCTTTTTGCTAGTTTTCCTTGTTAAGATTTGCCGTAGCCACATATCAAGAAAAGTATATTTGGCTCTAAACTGCTTGTAGGTTTGAATGTGAGTCTGGAAGATTGTAAGTCCTGTAATGCAGTGGTCCCCAACCACCGGGCCGTAGTCCGATTGGTACCGGGCCGCAGAAGAATTTTTTATAAATTTTTATTAAAAAAAAAATGTATATATATATATTTATTAAATCGACATAAAAAACACAATATACACTTACAATTGGTGCACCAACCACAAAATCCTCCCTTTTTCATGACAAAGAAAAAAAAAAAAAAAAAAAAAGGACACCCCCCCACACACCCGGGACGCGGGACAAATTATTAAGCGTTGACCGGTCCGCGGATACAAAAAGGTTGGGGACCACTGCTGTAATGGACTGGCAAACTGTCAAGGGTCTATTCTGAAACTTGTCCTTAGTCAGCAGGGATGGATGGAGGTGTGACAACAAAGGCCCTGAGCTACTAAGATCCAAATTAACATGCGCTAAACAGTGTTTGAGTTTGAGTTTATTTGGAACATGCAAGCATACAACATGATACATCACAAATTCCAGTTTCTCTTTTCAACATGTTCGAAAAGGAGTAGGAAGACGCTGAGCTTATTCAATCCTAGCCCTTTTCTTTTACATAAGAGTTGCTAAAACTTTTGTTCACTTCCTGTTCTCAAAGTCTTCACAATATACTCCATAAGTAATCACAATAAAAATAAATAAATAATTGTTGAAGTAAGTTTTATTCCATACGATGAGATGAGTAAGAATGAAAGAATGAATGGATGAATAAATTCAGAATGTTTATCATGGTTCTTCTTTTTTGTACTTTGTAAACACTTTAAATTTGAATAGTTTCTTGAAGTGGATCATATTAATACATTTGTTGATTGCTTTGCTTAATCCATTCCATAGTTTAATTCCACATACTGATATACTGTAGGTGTTAAGTGTTGTACGTGCGTACAAATGTTTTAAATTAAATTTTTCTCTAAGATTATTTTTCTCCTCTTTTGTTGAGAAAAATGGTTGTATATTTTTGGGAAGCAGGTTATAGTTTGCTTTGTGTATAATTTTAGCTGTTTGCAATTTCACTATGTCGTGGAATTTCAGTATCTTTGTTTCAATAAAAACAAGATTTGTATGTTCTCTATATCCATCCATCCATCCATTTCCTACCGCTTATTCCCTTTCGGGATCGCGGGGGGCGCTGGCGCCTATCTCAGCTACAATCGGGCGGAAGGCAGCGTACACCCTGGACAAGTCGCCACCTCATCGCAGGGCCAACACAGATAGACAGACAACATTCACACTCACATTCACACACTAGGGACCATTTAGTGTTGCCAATCAACCTATCCCCAGGTGCATGTCTTTGGAAGTGGGAGGAAGCCGGAGTACCCGGAGGGAACCCACGCATTCACGGGGAGAACATGCAAACTCCACACAGAAAGATCCAGAGCCTGGATTTGAACCCAGGACTGCAGGACCTTCGTATTGTGAGGCAGACGCACTAACCCCTCGGCCACCGTGAAGCCCTTCTCTGTATCCAACATTATCAATCAATCAATCAATGTTTATTTATATAGCCCCAAATCACAAATGTCTCAAAGGACTGCACAAATCATTACGACTACAACATCCTCGGAAGAACCCACAAAAGGACAAGGAAAACTCACACCCAGTGGGCAGGGAGAATTCACATCCAGTGGGACGCCAGTGACAATGCTGACTATGAGAAACCTTGGAGAGGACCTCAGATGTGGGCAACCCCCCCCCCCTCTAGGGGACCGAAAGCAATGGATGTCGAGCGGGTCTAACATGATACTGTGAAAGTTCAATCCATAGTGGCTCCAACACAGCCGCGAGAGTTCAGTTCAAGCGGATCCAAGACAGCAGCGAGAGTCCCGTCCACAGGAGACCATCTCAAGCGGAGGCGGGTCAGCAGCGTAGAGATGTCCCCAATCGATACAGGCGAGCGGTCCATCCTGGGTCCCGACGAGCGGTCCATCCTGGGTCTCGACTCTGGACAGCCAGTACTTCATCCATGGTTATCGGACCGGACCCCCTCCACAAGGGAGGGGGGGACATAGGAGAAAGAAAAGAAGCGGCAGATCAACTGGTCTAAAAAGGAGGTCTATTTAAAGGCTAGAGTATACAGATGAGTTTTAAGGTGAGACTTAAATGCTTCTACTGATGCATTGTGTATTATTCTAACTGATCTTTTTTGTAACAGTGTTAGTGAATGAAGATTACTTTTGTAATTATTTCCCCATATTGCTGCACAATAACTCAGATATGCTAACACTAGTCAGCAGTAGAGAATATGAATTGATTTTTGGTCTAGGACATATTTGGCTTTATTCATTATTGAGGTGTTTCTTGCTACTTTATGTTGTATATTTTTTACATGAGATTTCCAGTTCAATTTATCATCAATCATTATACCTAGATATTTGGTTTCCTTGGTTTTTAGACGTATAACATTGAAACTATAGCTGCTATAATGATGTGTGGTGCTTTTTTTTAAATCACTGTAACTGTCCTGAACTATGTTGAGTATTTTAATGGTTGGAATATGCAAACGATAAAATTGTGTGCACTATTAGTTTGCGTGTTACGGTTTATCTACTAAGACTGAGTGCTCAATTGATTGCAAAAGTAGAGCAGACTTGGGAAAAATCTGGCCCGTTAGGCTTTTCAATCCAGCCCACCTGTCACGATCCGTGACTCTGATCGTTAATGGTTTTGCCCTATTTATGTCTTTGTTCATGTTTCGTTTCTGGACTCTGCCGATCCTTGTTTGAGCACTTCCTTGTTTGTGTTAGTCACCATGGCAACGTATTGTGTTCCTCCTCACGGGCTCCTGTCACACACCTGTTTCTAATAATTATTTGTGTATTCAAGCCCACCTGGTTCCTTAGTTCGTCCTTGGTCCATTACTTGCTTTTCGCAACACGTCACGTTTTGTATCCTTGTGCCCTCGATTATTTAGTGCTAAGTTCCACCTTAGCTTCACGTGTGTGTGGCACGTCGTTTAATGTTTTCTGTTTCCTGCTACGTTTTTAGCATTCGCTTTCCGTGCATTGGCACGCACTTTGTTTTTCCCCTTTTTTTGCACCAGTGTTCTTTTGTTTTATTATATTAAAACGTATTCTTACCTGCAATCCTGCTGACTGGTAGTGTGTGCATCCACGAAGTGGCAACTCCGCGCAACAAGTGCGCCGAACGCGTGACACCACCAAACCTTTCCAAATCCTATTTTAAAAAATGTTATAGGGGAATGTTAGACACCATTGGCCAGCTTGTGTTACTATTAGTGCTTTAACAGCACACATTAGTTTTAAAATGTCCTTTATTTTTTACAACTCGTAAAAAATGTCATAAAACATTTCAACTTAAGTGAATTGAATAATTGGTGTTTAGGGCAATCACTGACCCTGTGTCGTCCACACATACAGAAACAGTCCAAGAGAAGCAACAAACAATTTGCTGTCATGTTGTTACGATAGACTATACATTCAATGAAAGCTACTGCTAACTATGCAAATCACGCTTTGGTCTCCTTGGACTGATTCTCACTCATCCGCTCGGACTGGACATTGGCCAGGCAGCCAAGGACAGAGTATATATATATCAATCAATCGAAATGTATTTATGTAGCCCTTAATCACAAATGTCTCAAAGGGCTGCTCAAGCCGCGACAACATCCTTGGCTCAGATCCCACATCAGGGCAAGAAAAAACTCAACCCAAAGGGAACAACGAGAAACCTTGGAATGGACTGCAAATGTAGGGATCCCCGTCCTGGGTGACCGGTGCAATGTATGCCAAGTGGATACAGTTGATAATGTGAGAGTCCGGGCCATAGTGGAGCCAGCAGGGGATCCTCTTGCATGTAGACATGTTGGGGTGCAGAGACGTCACCGACTGATGTGTAGAGCTGTGGTCCATCTCGGGTCCAGGCTTCAAGTGCAAGTCCAGTCCATTGGGAGACCAGCAGGGGATCATCTTGAATGGAGACAAGTCAGCAGCACAGATGTCACCAACTAATGCAAAGAGAAGTGGTCCATTCTATATATATATATATATATATATATATATATATATATATATATACATATATATATATATATACACACTGGATCGGTTTGCAGCCGAGTGTGAAGCGACCGGAATGAGAATCAGCACCTCCGAGTCCAAGTCCATGGTTCTCGCCCGGAAAAGGGTGGAGTGCCATCTCCGGGTTGGGAAGGACACTCTGCCCCAAGTGGAGGAGTTCAAGTACCTAGGAGTCTTGTTCACGAGTGAGGGAAGAGTGGATCGTGAGATCGACAAGCGGATCGGTGCGGCGTCTTCAGTAATGCGGACGTTGTACCGATCCGTTGTGGTGAAGAAGGAGCTGAGCCGGAAGGCAAAGCTCTCAATTTACCGGTCGATCTACGTTCCCATCCTCACCTATGGTCATGAGCTTTGGGTCATGACCGAAGGGATAAGATCACGGGTACAAGCGGCCCAAATGAGTTTCCTCCGCCGGGTGGCGGGTCTCTCCCTTAGAGATAGGGTGAGAAGCTCTGCCATCCGGGAGGAACTCAAAGTAAAGCTGCTGCTCCTCCACATCGAGAGGAGCCATTCTGTCCATAAAAGTTATGAACAGAATCGGTGACAAAGGACAGTCTTGGCGGAGTCCAATCCTCACTGGAAATGTGTCCGACTTACTGCCAGCAATGCGGACCAAGCTCTGGCACTGATCATACAGGGAGTGGACCGCCACAATAAGACAGTCTGATACCCCATACTCTCTGAGCACTCCCCACAGGACTCCCCGAGGGACACGGTCGAATGCCTTCTCCAAGACCACAAAGCACATGTAGACTGGTTGGGCAAACTCCCATGCACCCTCAAGAACCCTGCCGAGAGTATAGAGCTGGTCCACAGTTCCACGACCAGGACGAAAACCACACTGTTCCTCCTGAATCCGAGGTTCGACTATCCGGCGTAGCCTCCTCTCCAGTACACCTGAATAAACCTTACCGGAAAGGCTGAGGAGTGTGATCCCACGATAGTTGGAACACACCCTCCGGTCCCCCTTCTTAAAGAGAGGGACTACCACCCCGGTCTGCCAATCCAGAGGTACCGCCCCCGATATCCACGCGATGCTGCAGAGTCTTGTCAACCAAGACAGCCCCACAGCATCCAGAGCCTTAAGGAACTCCGGGCGGATCTCATCCACCCCCGGGGCCTTGCCACCGAGGAGCTTTTTAACTACCTCAGCAACCTCAGCCCCAGAAATAGGAGATGTGCCGACAATCCACCCAGGCGGAGTGGCTTTATATCTTACCAAAGTCATACTAAAACATTTTGATAGATTTTTGAGCACCCCGTGTAATGTTCTATATTTTCAATGGAACAATTAAAATGTTGGTGTTGTTCACTCGAGTGATATTGCCATCATACCTCTTAGCACGTATCTCGTATGTTTTCCTGCCATCTACTGGTCACACTTATCATTGCATCATTTACCTAATAAAACTGCTTCGAGGTCGGGGAGCAAAACCAGAATTATTCCGTACATTAGGCGCACCGGGTTAGTAGGCACATTGTCGAGTTTTGAGAAAAAAACATGATTTTAAGTGCGCCTTATAGCCCGGAAAATATGGTACATGGCAAAACTTGAAGCAATACAAAGCACAAGTACAATATGTGCCCCCCCAAAAAACTATAAACCTGATCCACTTAGTTCCCAATTAAGGGCTAAATAGCGTGTGTAAAATATATAATTGTGCATATTATTAGTAGGCGTCTTGTGGGTCTACTATTGCGCAATTTCTGACAAGTACAAAAGTGGTGCAGACCTCCCTTTTTGCCTGTGCAAATGTGTAATTTCCCTCAATATCCAAAGCATTATGTTCCACCTCGAGTTGTTTTGCTGCCTTGGAACATGGAGCCCACAACTATTAACTGGGCAACCTTTTCTGGGCCATTAGGATCCATTCTCCAGTGTGATCTAGACAACGGAACCAACTTTAAAGGGGTTGTTTGGGGGACGTCGGTGTTTTGGCAAAAACACGAGCAATAAAGTGACAGTGAGCTGTGGCTATAAGGAAATTGTATTTCTTTGCTTCAATCAATCACATTGTAAGATAAACTATGATGGTGAATCCGAAGATTAGTGAGCTTTATTAGAGTTGAACCGAACACGCTGTACAAGAAAAAGTTATCCTCCCTTCACCATGATAACAAATATGTTGTACATTTAGCTCATTTAAGAGATGCAATCCTTGGCACACAAGCTTAGTCGATCATGTTTGCAGGTGCTATTCGAATTTGCATGAGTTTTAATACACACAAAATGTTTTAATGGATCAGGTCCGAAATGCATACATTTTGACCGTTTTGGACTAATCATTTTAGTTGAATGATCTTTGTCCAGGTAAAAAAAAACAAAAAAACTAATGTCAACTTTAACACTGACTCTGCAGTAACATTTTTGCCTTATTTAATTTCAGCACCAAAATGAGGCACCGATACCTTAGTTTTTCACTCTGGGTACTACTAGTGCCATAATGGAACCAAGTTTCGGTACGTATTTCTATGATCAACATGCGCCAAAACTGTTCTGACCAGTACATATTCTTTTCATATTCAGAAATTAAACATTGTCCGATAAAAAGTCGTAAAAAAAACAAAACAACAACAACTCAGGAGGTTTGAATAACAGCCCCAATTAATTAAGCGAGGATTAGACATGTAGTAGGTTCACTATCATCATATGCCATTAAAGCAGATAATCACTAGAAATGACATAGAAACAGTTCTTAATTTTACAAGACAAATCATTTTTAAAAAGCTTTCAATTGTCACGCCTATGGATCATGTTTTGTTTTGTTCATGTTCGGTTTTGTTTTTCAGACACTCAGTTCCGGTTTTGCACTTCCTGGTTTGTTTTTGTTACCATGAATACTCATTAGTTTACACCATGTCTCCAAGTCACGCCCCGGTCCTCTGTTCTCACACCTGTTAATCATTATCTTAGCTATTATTTTAGTCACAGCTGCCAAGTGTTCAGTCTGGCAACTTCACGTTCCCCACATATCCCTCAACTCCTTCTTGCCATACCATGCTGTTCGTTTTGTCCACGCCACGTAAGTTTGTTATTCATGCCACAGTGCAAGTGTTTTTGTTCATGTTTATAGTTTGTAGCCTTTGTACTAGTCTTTTGTTTTTTCATTAGCCAAGTTTGTTCTCCGCCATTGTGCGCGCCCTTTGTTTTCCTTTTGTTTAGTTTACTAGATTATTAAATACTCACATTCACGTCTCGCTCGTGCCAACTATCCTTTGCATTGAGGAAACAACCCACGTCCAAGTCCATGTTTGACATCAATAGTCGTCAAAAGGTGAAATTAAAATTGTATTTTTGAAATTGTTACGTTTATCCAATGGTTGAACACCGTAAGCCTAGGTAGGTGCAACAAAGTCTCGTAGGTAGATGAAATTAATGTAATAATACAGAAGTGTAAAACAATTACAAAAAAAAGGAAAGATGAGAACAAAACTAAATAAACTGACGATTATATTGGGAAAACATCTTCTAGTGACAAAAATATTAAGATGCCAAGTACAAACAGGATTGTAGACTCTAGCTTCAACATGAGCTCAATCTGCATCTCAAAAACGAGGTGAAACAATTAATTTCAGCTTGTTTACTTTTGATCAAGTATTATCATGCTTAACTACCTACAACAAGAGACAAAGAGGCTGATTTACTTAAGGTTGTTTGTGTATTAGAACAACGTGATAGCACACTAAAGCTTACTTAATAAACTTGATAGCAATCAGCAATAAATCAGAAAATATGCTAATTATATGAACGCTCACAATACTAGAAGGTGGAGGTGTATTTTTTTATTTTTATCATTTAGCTCCCACAATGTGATTCATCAAGACTGAAACTGTTCTGCGGCCGCTGTTTTGTGTCTTTATTTAGCACATTGAGAGAAAGAAGGTGATTGCGATGCAGACAGACGAAGAGCAGAGAATCCTACGTTTGTGTAACAACATATCTAGACTGTCAGAAATTAAAAAAAAAAAAAAGAAATATTGTCTTCAGCAATATCATTTTATAATTTTAGAAATTATGAATGGCTTAGGGAGAGAAGCTCTGCCATCCGGGAGGAACTCAAAATAAAGCCGCTGCTCCTCCACATCGAGAGGCGCCAGATGAGGTGGTTCGGGCATCTGGTCAGGATGCCACCCGAACGCCTCCCTAGGGAGGTGTTTAGGGCACGTCCAACCGGTAGGAGGCCACGGGGAAGACCCAGGACACGTTGGGAAGACTATGTCTCCCGGCTGGCCTGGGAATGCCTCGGGATCCCCCGGGAAGAGCTAGACGAAGTGGCTGGGGAGAGGGAAGTCTGGGCTTTCCTGCTTAGGCTGCTGCCCCAGCGACCCGACCTCGGATAAGCGGAAGAAGATGGATGGATGGATGGATGGATGGATGGATGGATGGATTATGGTGTGTGTATAAATTAAGACATTGTCTGCCATTTTGTTTCGCAATATTATGCAAAAAGTAAGTTTTCTTACCTTCTGGTACCTGCTGATCTGTATGTAGGATCTTTATAAATCCTGAAAAATTGCACGCGTCCGCCTTTGTAGTCCGTACCGATGTTCTTACTTATATCTGTCAGTAAACTGGCCATGAAAGCGCTAAAACATACTGGTGTAGTAAGTTTATATTATTCACCCAAGGAACTTTAGTTATTAGAGTTCTGGTCGGACGGTTTTTCACGGGACACATTTCCGGCCTTGCTGTTGTTTCCGTATGAGGAGATGCTGCTCCGTTATTGATTTAGGTAAAGTTTGAACATCATTAAAACAGTTAGCCTCATCTTTTGACACTTCTTCCATTCTCGTCCTTGCACGCTACACCGCTACAACAAAAATAATGGGGAGAAGCCGCTGCCAAAGGTGAGCCACGTAAATAAGATCACCTACAAAGTGGCGCATCCTGTAGCAACTGTCAGAATGTGGCTTGAAGATATCTGTAAGACATAATCCATGCAACATTTTGACCAAAGAACCACCATTACATGTTATGTAGACCACAAGGAAGTGTTTTACATTTATAAAAATAATAATAATAAGATGATTGCTTTGCAGCGCCCTATGATCCTGTGCGTCTTTTATTTGAAAAAATGATCGAAAATAGACCATTATTCGGCAGTGCACTTTATAATCCGGTGTCCCCAATGGTCTGGAAAATATGGTGTTTTCTAATGTTCCATTATTGAAGTATTCAGACCATTCTGTTAAACGTAGCTGTCACAAAATTGTGTAAAAATTAATTAGGCGCTGTTGGACAACATGTGTACGTTTTCCTTTTACTTGTAAGTAATTTGGCACCGGTATCGGATAAAACATAAACAATGCTCAACCCTACTTGGTCATAGGGCTCAAAAACAGCACAGAATATCTAAATATTTGGTCACATTACAACCCTTGCCAGTTGGCTAAACTGAAGAAGTCATTGAGCAGAGCTCCCCAACTCACCTCAGTCATAGGCCTCATCTGCTTAAACTCTAGCCTACATATGAACTATAGAGTCTTTAAATAAATAAAAAACACCTAAATATCACAATAAACCTGCTAAACATATCAATCAATCAATCAATGTTTATTTATATAGCCCTAAATCACAAATGTCTCAAAGGACTGCACAAGCCATTACGACTACAACATCCTTGGAAGAACCCACATAAGGGCAAGGAAAACTCACACCCAGTGGGACGCAAGTGACAATGCTGACTATGAGAAACCTTGGAGAGGACCTCAAATGTGGGCAAACCCCCCTCTAGGGGACCGAAAGCAATGGATGTCGAGCGGGTCTAACATGATACTGTGAAAGTTCAATCCATAGTGGCTCCAAGACAACCGCAAGAGTTCAGTTCAAGCGGATCCAAGACAGCAGCGAGAGTCCCCTCCACAGGAAACCATCCCAAGCGGAGGCGGATCAGCAGTGTAGAGATGTCCCCAACCGATACACAGGCGAGCGGTCCATCCTGGGTCCCGACAAGCGGTCCATCCTGGACCCGACTCTGAACAGCCAGTACTTCATCCATGGTCATCAGACGGGACCCCCTCCACAAGGGAGGGGGGGACATAGGAGAAAAAGAAAAGAATCGGCGGATCAAATGGTCTAAAAAGGAGGTCTATTTAAAGGCTAGAGTATACAAATGAGTTTTAAGGTGAGACTTAAATGCTTCTACATAGACACATATCTTTGCACATGTGTTATTGCTGCACTGTTAATCAATTCAGTCAATCTCAGCTGACTGTATGCAAGAGGATGGTTGACAACCTGGACTCAAACGCCAATAAACTCACACTTGTAAGAGTAGTCAGGAAAAATACCAACTGTTATCTATTATTTATTTAGTTAATCACATATGTGACAGTTTTTATGTAGAATGCCAATTATTTGGTCAGAGTAAAAATTGAAAGATGATTTTGAACTGATTGTTGTCACTATTTTATATCAGAATGTGCAGGGAAGACTCTTAAGAAGCATATTAATATGTTACGACAGGTGCCAACGTGTATCATATCACTATGTTGATATGCATGCTGCTGCAGTAATGTGCTAAACCCCGACTTTTATTGCAATCTTCTTGGCAGCTGCCAATTCTTACAGTGTTTATGAGCAGGCCTGTTACAACCGGGTAGGCAAACTAGGCAATTTTCTAGGGACCCCAGCTAGAAGACAACTAGTTAAGGATGCAAATTTAACAGCAAATACGACTTTGTGATTTATATAACCGGAAAATATAATGACAACGTCAGAATAATATCAAAGACACTGTCGGAATGCCCCTCCAGGCAGAGAAGAGGCAAAAAAAGCATACTGCAACAGTGTCAACACTGGTATAAGAATCCCACTCGAGGGGGCCCCTCCCTGAAGCCAAAAACTCAGCTTGTTGTGACGCAATGTTATCATCTCTGAAGTTTTGCGTTAAGGTTTTACTACTTATGTATAAAATACTACACGGTCTAGCTCCAGCCTATCTTGCCGATTGTATTGTACCATATGTCCCGGCAAGAAATCTGCGTTCAAAGGACTCCGGCTTATTAGTGATTCCTAGAGCCCAAAAAAAGTCTGCGGGCTATAGAGCGTTTTCCGTTCGGGCTCCAGTACTCTGGAATGCCCTCCCGGTAACAGTTCGAGATGCCACCTCAGTAGAAGCATTTAAGTCTCATTTTAAAACTCATCTGTATACTCTAGCCTTTAAATAGACTCCCTTTTTAGACCAGTTGATCTGCCGCTTCTTTTCTTTCTCCTATGTCCCCCCCTCCCTTGTGGAGGGGGTCCGGTCCGATGACCATGGATGAAGTACTGACTGTCCAGAGTCGAGACCCAGGATGGACCGCTCGTCGGAACCCAGGATGGACCGCTCGCCTGTATCGGTTGGGGACATCTCTACGCTGCTGATCCGCTTGAGATGGTTTCCTGTGGACGGGACTCTCACAGCTGTCTTGGAGCCACTATGGATTGAACTTTCACAGTATCATGTTAGACCCGCTCGACATCCATTGCTTTCGGTCCCCTAGAGGGGGGGGGTTGCCCACATCTGAGGTCCTCTCCAAGGTTTCTCATAGTCAGCATTGTCACTGGCGTCCCACTGGGTGTGAATTCTCCCTGCCCACTGGGTGTGAGTTTTCCTTGCCCTTTTGTGGGTTCTTCCGAGGATGTTGTAGTCGTAATGATTTGTGCAGTCCTTTGAGACATTTGTGATTTGGGGCTATATAAATAAACATTGATTGATTGATTGATTGATTGAACTGCAATTCAAATATGAAGTGAAATTACCCCTCAGGAAGCCAGAACAAAGACAGAAAAGAGGATGAAGAAGAAAAGAAAAACCAATAAACCAGGAAGACTTATGATAAATGGTAAACGGGTTAAAGTTGTATAGCGCTTTTCTACCTTCAAGGTACTCAAAGCGCTTTGACACGATTTCCACATTCACCCATTCACACACTGATGGCGGGAGCTGCCATGCAAGACCCTAAACACGCGCCATCAGGAGCAAGGGTGAAGTATGTTGCTCAAGGACACAACGGACGTGACCAGGAAGGACAGAAGCTGGGGATTGAACCAGGAACCCTCAGGTTGTTGGCACGGCCACTCTCCCAACCACACCAACGGCTATATCGGGGCACTTATGGCCACTATCAATTATGGCACTGAAACTCTCGCATGAACCGCAACCTGCAATTTATTTTCCAGCAAGTACTCTCAAAACTTTTGAGTTACAGTGAATTAAAGGTTTTTCTCGAACTGTAGTTTGACATTGTTTTTTTTCCGTGAGTCTAAGCTCTAGGCTTGCAAATGCAATAGATCTTTGTCTTCCTTCTTAGTCTAGAGACAAAAATGCTCCAAGCCTTGCATGACTCGCATCAATTTGTAAAATAAATGGCTTGGTGAAATTTTTACATAACTGAACACTGGTGCATTACTCAACTTCTGCTTTTTTTCCCCAACTTTCCTTTTTTTCGGTGCCTCTCTGCGGATGCCTTGAAGCACTTTTCCCCTCACCAGTTTTCTGTTTGTCATTAAGACTATTTAAGTTGAGTTTGAGCCACCATTTTTTGTCGGGATATTGTTTGTTTGTTGAGACTGGCCGATTACTCTTTGTGACACAGGACTTCTGATTCATGCTCTGGATTCTTCTCCTTAGTTCCCGTTCCTGCACAACCTTTCGCCTTCTGCCCTGTATAGTCTTCCTCCTGGGTATCTTATCTTACCCGTTGCAGTATTTTTCACGGTGCAACATTTTGTTCTTTTGTTATGCACCATAGTGTCAGGTAATGTTGGTGAAGAACCCCAAGATGCAGATGTGGCAGGCTTGGTGCAGGAAAACATGATTTAATGTACAAAATTCAGGAAAACCACAAGCCAGGAACCAGGAACAAGCAATCTGGAAACAGTGAACAGGAAACGAGGAACTCGAAGACAACCAGCTGCAAACAGCTATCAGGATACAGCATATAGCTAGTAGTCCACAGCATACAGCATACAGCTACAATACTCCAGCACTGACTGGAAGGCAAAGCAAGTATAAATAGCAACCGGCTGATTGACATCAGGGACAAGGAGGAAACTGAACAAAAATAAGAGTGCATAGCCAAACTGTCAGTGACAAAAAAGTACAAAGTCACAAGAGAGCGGAGGGAGGACAAGGCGGTGGGCCGCCTGGTCAAGGGTCCCCGCAACCAGCGGGGAAGAGTCAGGTGGCGACGGCGAGTTGAACGCTAGAGCAATTTGCGAGGTGTTCGGCCATGGAACGGCCACATCCGTGGCCAACGAGAGGCCTGATGGCCGCCTGTGTGTCAGGCCAGCCGGAGGTCTCGGAGGCGATGATGCCGAGAAGCTGGCGAAGCTGTGGAACGGCCCAACAGAGAAAAGGAAGCGCATGTCGTCGCCGTGGGCGGAGCCAGAGATTGAGGAAGACGTTGTCGTCGGTGTAGGCGGAGCCAGAGACGAGGAAAACGATGTCGTCGGCGTGGGCGGAGGCAGAGGAGCCGGTGGCTTTTCTGCCGGCGTGGGTGGAGGCAGAGGAGCAGGCGGCACATCTGTCGGCATGGGCGGAGCCCCCAGGGGAGGATGGCGGCGTCCACAGCCCCCCCGGTGTGGATGGCAGCCTCCGCAGAACCACCTGGGTTAATGGCAGCGACTTTGGCAGATCCACAGGAGTTAGAAGTAGCTGTGCCTCCCCAGCTGCACAGCTATCAGCGCCAAGATCCTGTCTAGGGCTGTTAGCTGTTCAACTGGGAGGCACAGCTGCACCCAGCCAGACTGCTACCTCCTGCAGGGGCTAGGCTGCCAGCGACTCATCCTGTGGTAGAAATTATGCAGCCAGTGTGTGACCCTGAGGAGACTTCCATGACCCAGCAGACTGAGATGATTGTGGCACTAATGGCCACAGCAAAGTATTCTCTAGTCCCAGTGTCACCGCTGCATCCTGTCCTGGACTCACACCTAGCGTAGTCTCAGCCACACCCTCCTGTCGTCCTGCTCTGCAGACGCCCTGATGCTGCAGCGGACATCTGTGTCTTCTGCGCTGCAGCCGCCATCTTTTCAACCTCGTTAAACTGCATCCCTAAAATCACGACAAACTCTGGCGTCTGCTACGACGCACCGCTCATCATCGGATGTCAAAAATGCAATAATTTAACAATAGCTCTGAATTAAAACCAGTACTTTTATAAGACCTGAATAAATCTTGAAACTTAGACCTGGATTGCATACCAAAAATACGGAAATAAGATAAACCGCTTTCATGTCTACTGACTTTTCAAATGACTAATAGTGATATTGCAGGACCAAGTCCCTGATTCAGAAATCCTGGAAAGGACTGGCTTGCACCATGTCTTCAGCATGCTTCACCAGTCTCAACAACGATGGGGGGGGGAATGTCACAAGGATGTCAGATAAGTGCCTTTCCAAGCGTATCCTGTATGAAAAAATCTGCAGGCTAGAGCACACTCCAAAGGTGGTCCAAAGATGCGCTTCAAGGACACTCTGAATGCCTCCCTAAATGAATTCGGTATTGACCATAACTCCTAGGAGACTTGCCCAGGATTGTCCAGAATGGCGAGGGGCAATTGGGAAAAGAACAGCAGCGTATGAGGTACAGCGCATGAAAATTGCCAAGTTAACGAGCGCATCAAGCAGGTCTAGTGTCAAAGGCAATCCTCAACCACGAGCTGCTGTTTGACTCCCTTACCTCTACTTTCCAATAATCTTCAAGGGACAGCTTGGCTTCATCAGCCATATTCGTACCCATACCACCCCACAATTGGAATACGGATAAGAAAGTCCTCTTTCCACAGGAAGGACAAACAACATTTATATATATATATATATTTTTTTTTTTTTAATATTTTGTCAGTCTATGTATTTTATTGAACTGTATATTATGTCCCATGTGTTGTCTACATTTCATGTACATGATTTTTTTTGGTGTATGATGCATCAACCTTTTAGGGACTGCACATGGAAATGTTGATAAACTCTGGTTGCTTTGCATTTTTATGTACGTCAATGTGCATTGTCCCACATACCAAGTAAAGATAATCTAACCCAAAGAATAAAGTCCACAAAGTTGTTTTATTCATTCCCTTTTGTTGTTGTTCTACGTATAACATAAGAGATTATTTCTGTCCCCAGTCCACAAACTGGCGAACCCAAAAACAGACAAAGGTTTTAATTCAAATAAACGAGGGATGAGGAAGAGGAGTCGTCAGCTGGATCGGAGGTGTTTGACAGGCAGGCAAGCTTGTAGGAGGTAGGCTCTGAAGGCAGAGGAAAACCGGGGAAAAGTCGAGGAGCAAAAAAACAAAAACAACAGATACACCATATCTTTAAAAATGCTAGGAAATTTGTCTAGAAGCCTTACCGCGTGGAGAACTGTGAAAAGATCTGGCAGGGCCGTGTGGGAAGACTAGGGCTTTTGTAGAGTGGAGGTGATGAGAAGATGGCAGGCAGGTGAGTGAGATGATCAACGACAGGTGTGCCAAACTGGGAAGCCAGGAACCAAAACTCCACCCACACATAACCACACACAGACAGATTGATTGATTGATTGAAACGTTTATTAGTAGATTGCACAGTACAGTACATATTCCGTACAATTGACCACTAAATGGTAACACCCGAATACGTTTTTCAACTTGTTTAAGTCGGGGTCCACGTTAATCAATTCATGGTAAAACACATAACACAACACATAGAAACACAGGACACTGCAGAGACTGTGAAAATGTCAACCTTAGCATAAATGAACACCTTCATTAGGTGTCACGCTTTGGCCTGATTGTAGCCGTAGTTGTGATCCCGAGATGCAGAGACAGGAAATGATGTGCAGGTAAGAATGTCTTTAACTAACAAAACTAGTGCAGCTAAGGAGTGCACAAGGAACACAAGGAAACCTTTGCAGCATAGAATTCCAAAGCAATGACATGTGTAAAGCAACAAAATACACTTCAGAATATAAACAATGACCGATGATCCAACAAGCAGCAACAGCTGAAACTAAATAGACCGGATTAACAAACGAAAACAGGCGTGCTGGCAAACAAAGTAAAGGTGCTGCAAGACCAGTAACCGAAAGAGGGAACTAAAAAATAAGAGCACAAGACAGAAACCAAACATAAGACAACACAAGCAATCCTGACACCAGGGCCTGGTATCAGTTTCTATAGTAACTGCTATCACATGGACTTCAATGAAGAGCCAGTGGCAATGTGCCTGATGATTTTTACTCACTCATGTGTTCTACCAAAATCTTTATTGATTTAACTCATTCTTTTCCTTTCCTATTAAAATTTGGCTGTCAGTCTATCGTAGTCCATGAGGCTACCGCCTAATGCAATTAATAGTGATGGTTAACTGGAGGGAAATCTTTATTTTTGCAAGCTGAAACCAAAATGACATCTGCAATTCCTAATTACTTTAACAAATGGAGATTGTTATAAATCAACAGAGATTATCCCCTGACTTTTATTGCAGTATAAAAGCTTCCTGATTGCATGTTTAAGAATGAGCCACGACAATCATTATTAATAGCATAGAGCAGGGGTCACCAACGCGGTGCCCACGGGTACCAGGTTGCCCGTAAGATCAGATGAGTCGCCCGCTGGCCTGTTCTAAAAATAGCTCAAATAGCAGCACTTACCAGTGAGCTGCCTCTATTTTTTAAAAATGTTATTCATTTACTAGCAAGCTGGTCTCGCTTTGCTCGACATTTTTAATTCTAAGAGAGACAAAACTCAAATAGAATTTGAAAATCCAAGAAAATATTTTAAGGACTTGTTTTAATGAATTCATTTATTTTTTTACTTTGCTTCTTGTAACTTTCAGAAAGACAATTTTAAAGAAAAAAATACAACCTTAAAAATGATTTTCGGATTTTTAAACACATACTTTTTTACCTTTTAAATTCCTACCTCTTCTTTCCTGACAATTTAAATCAATGTTCAATTATTATTATTTTTTTATTGTTAAGAAAAATAAATACATTTTAAATTAATTCTTCATTTTAGCTTCTGTTTTTTCGACGAAGAATATTTGTGAAATATTTCTTCAAACTTATTATGATTAAAATGAAAAAAAAATATTCTGGCAAATCTAGAAAATCTGTAGAATCAAATTCAAATCCTATTTCAAATACTTTTGAATTTCTTTAAACATTTTTGTTCTGGGAAATCTACAAGAAATAATGATTTGTCTTTGTTAGAAATATAGCTTGGTCCAATTTGTTATATATTCTAACAAAGTGCAGATTTTAACCTATTTAAAACATGTCATCAAAACTCTGAAATTAATCTTAATCAGGAAAAATTACTAATGATGTTCCTTAAATTATTTTTTAAATTTTTTCAAAAAGATTCGAATTAGCTAGTTTTTCTCTTCATTTTTTTCGGTTGAATTTTGAATTTTAAAGAGTGGAAATTCAAGATAAACTATGTTTCAAAATTTTATTTTCATTTTTTTCCTGTTTTCTCCTCTTTTAAACCATTCAATTAAGTGTTTTTTCATCATTTATTCTCTACAAAAAACCTTCCGTAAAAGGAAAAAAAATGTACGACGGAAAGACTGACAGAAATACCCATTTTATATTTATATATAGAGATTTCTTTATTAAAGGTAAATTGAGCAAATTGGCTATTTCTGGCAATTTATTTAAGTGTGTATCAAACTGGTAGCCCTTCTCATTAATCAGTACCCAAGAAATAGCTCTTGGTTTCAAAAAGGTTGGTGACCCCTGGCATAGAGGATTAGAAAGAACCCGTTAATGGGCACACATGAAAAGCCTTCTCATTAGCACATAGATTTTTTTGTGTTATTATTTTTTCAATCATTTGTTTATTACATTTTACAACATGTACAATTGCTAATGGTACAATTATTTTTTTTCTTTTTTATTACGCTTTACTTTTGGTACTGTATGTAAAAACCTGCACTGCTACAATGCAATTTCCCCATTGTGGGATGGATAAAAAAAAGTATATCTTAATAAATGAAATTCAAGTAAAGTATAAAACGGTTAAATATTGACAACTGCACTCCTGAATGTTCCCAACATGGTGCAGCCGTACACACAAAAGCAGACAAAAGGCCCTTAATGCACATGTTTTTATGTCAACTATACTTTGGTGGTGGAGCGTGGACTAAATTTAATAGTCTTGGGATGAAGCGATTGTCTTGCAGCTGTATCCCCCCATTCGACATGTACAGAAGCTACATTAGATTCTGTTGAGTTTGTTGCTTTAAATCAATCAATCAATCAATGTTTACTTATATAGCCCTAAATCACTAGTGTCTCAAAGGGCTGCACAAACCACCACGACATCCTCGGTAGGCCCACATAAGGGCAAGGAAAACTCACACCCAGTGGGACATCGGTGACAATAATGACTATGAGAACCTTGGAGAGGAGGAAAGCAATGGATGTCGAGCGGGTCTAACATGATACTGTGAAAGTTCAATCCATAATGGATCCAACACATTCGCGAGAGTCCAGTCCAAAGCGGATCCAACACAGCAGCGAGAGTCCCGTTCACAGCGGAGCCAGCAGGAAACCATCACAAGCGGAGGCGGATCAGCAGCGCAGAGATGTCCCCAGCCGATACACAGGCAAGCAGTACATGGCCACCGGATCGGACCGGACCCCCTCCACAAGGGAGAGTGGGACATAGAAGAAAAAGAAAAGAAACGGCAGATCAACTGGTCTAAAAAGGGAAGAACAAGACTAGCAAAAACAAAAGTATGGTGTGGAGTGCCATGTCTCGATGCAACAATATAAGAAAGGATCCTGTTGTCGTCTTAACGAGCTGTGTTATTCACGACTTTACAGCTAATTCAAGACCTAACGGTCAGCCTCAAATACATAAACAGAGTAACAAAGTCGCGCTGCAACCCGTACATAATCACAACATGAAAAGCACAGAACTGCTTTATTTCAAAAAGAGAGATAAAACAAAAGTAGTCAACAAAAGGGATGAAAATTATAAATACAGTGACAATGTTGAAAAAGCAGAAATGTTTATTTACAGTGGAAGTCACTCCTTATTCAGCACCTGCAGTGAGCAACTTGTGCAAAACATTGTGCCGTAGGACAAATAATAACACAATTTAAAATGCACATCATAATCAGTCTTTTTTAAGGTCCATGTACTGAGTAACATTCTAATCCGAATGATGATCAGAAATAAATAAATGTTGTCCATGTACACATGGCTATGGTTACAACAGTTGATTGTTACAATAATTAAGAACACTTTTTTTGTAGATTTTATTTTTGAATGTATTATTTCATTAACTTTTAATTTATATAAATGAAGCATTTCAATTTTCTGTCTATTCAATTTGACTGTCACAAAAGTCATGAAAAATAAAAAAAGATTTTTGGGTTTTTTACAAATATGTGCATGTTGCTATTTTACAAATACAATCATTCCTTGCCACACCATATTTAAATGTTTTTTGTTTTTTTTAATATTATTAAACGTTCTACCTAAATCAAGGGTTTTCAAGTATAGAAACGGCTAAAGAACTAAACATATCAGTACCACAGAACTGTTGGCCACTAGATGAGCCCAAACCATTCAAAGCATGCCAGATCCAGTAATGATGTCACTATTTGGCTCAGCCTCAGGAAGCATTTCTATATATGGATGTAATAAGTGTAAAGGTGACTAAAGGGTGTTATTTCATGTTCTCCTAATGTTAAAAAATGATATACAAAAATAGTAAACAGTTTAATGTTGTAAAAATACTGATTCATACTTCGTATAAATGCATTTATCGTACTTATGTCCAGAAAGTCCTTTTAGCTATGGGGTTCCCATGAAGGACAATCTATTCCCAAGTGGTCTTGAATGGCAAAATCCTGGCATGATAACTTAAATATAAAGACAACTTCAGGTTGTTTTCTTTGTTTTACTTTGGCCAAAAATAGAACAAGCACATTCTGAAAACATAAAAATCACAAATAATCCTCTGAACAAAACACTTCAAATTTGTTGAAAATTCTGAGGAAATTGGTTCAGCTTCAACAACACAATGACATTAGACTTTGTCTTAGTGTATCAACAAAACCAGGATTAAACTTTAAGTCACAGTCTTTCTGGGATTGAACAAAAACACAACATGTAAACTCTTCTAGGTATCAAATCCCTCCGTTGTCATGTCCAGGTATCAATCCAGAGCTAACTCAACAAACCGTAAGAATTGGAGGTAAAAACTATTCAAAAGGGTTAAGTAAACTTTTCACGTGTTTGACAGACATTTTGGGGCAACGAGGGTGCAAAACGACGATCTGTTCGAAGCAGAAGACGTATAACAGAAGGTTTTAAGTTTCATGTGGGTCGAGGAGGAGGAGCCACAGTCTCCCCTAACTGTGTACCTCTTGCTTGGCCCCGGTATTAACCGTTGGCTTGCTTAACAGAATTGCTATTGTGACATCCAGTGGACACATTTAGAACAGCAGTTTCTTTCGTTTAAAAAAAAAAAAAAAGCAGCTAATTTTTATACTTGGCCTATACCTGCCCACGAGCCGTACATTTGACACCCCTGAATTAACATCAATAAATGAGGGATTTTTAAAGGACTGATTTAGTGTATTGGTTAAAATGTCAACAACACCCATCTCTAGTCATGTTGTTCTTTGCTCTCTTATATTCCTTTCCTCCAGTTTGGATTGTCCTTATTTGCTTTCTTGTATTTTATTTTATTTTTCTTCTGAAAGCTGTCACAGTGAGACAGTACAATGCAATTTTGGCTCACATTCTGTCATTCTGTGGCTGGAAGTGCAACTAAAACAAGACCATTTGGAACGAGGCAGCAGCCACCAGAATCCATAGTGACAAACACACCTCAACTGTAAAATTGTGCAGGCACGTTGACCCAAATGCTTTCCGCTTTGGCCTCGTCTCTTCGCTATTCTGCCAAGCAGGCAGAGCAGAAGGGATGCTTTCTCCTCCACTCGTATCTGAGCGTCTCTATGCCCATTTCGCTCAAGTGCTCACGGCCCGCGTCGCACCGATAAGACAACCTTTTGACGGGTGGCAGCAACTTGATGTGTCATGCTCGTTGAGTGTTTTTTTTTCCATTTTGTGCTTGTCAGAGTAGTGGGTGGCCGGTTGCCCCACTTTATTGGCTTTTTGAGCAAACAGAGATGCTCTCTGCCATGTTGTTGAAATAGAAAATGGAAAATCAAAAGCCGTGA
This sequence comes from Nerophis ophidion, assembly GCF_033978795.1. Lineage (NCBI taxonomy): Eukaryota > Metazoa > Chordata > Actinopteri > Syngnathiformes > Syngnathidae > Nerophis > Nerophis ophidion. The sequence goes on from NC_084622.1 coordinate 44,936,281, forward strand.
GCATCACCACCAACCAGCAGTGGTGTGTTTAAGGATGCGGTTAATGTGTTTCAGACCTTTCTTAGTCGTCAGCCAAGGTAGGAAAATGTATGTGGAACATGTTGTATGTGAACCCAAAGGCTAAATTATAAGTAAAACCCACCTCAATACTATGTTTCATACTATATATTTCTGCCGTATTACAGTACTTATAAAAAAACTTAAACACACTCTGCCAAGCACTTAACATACACTATATTGCCAAAAGTATTTGGCCACCTGCCTTGACTCACATATGAACTTGAAGTGCCATCCTATTCCTAACTCATAGAGTTCAATATGTCAGTCCACCTTTTGCAGCTATTATTACAAACCCTGTTTCCATATGAGTTGGGAAATTGTGTTAGATGTAAATATAAACGGAATACAATGATTTAATCTATTTAATAATACAACTTTAACATTTGACAACCAAATAATAAAACAAGGTGACTCTGTAAAAAATCTGGGTATTATCTTCGACCCAACTCTCTCCTTTGAGTCACACATTAAAAGCGTTACTAAAACGGCCTTCTTTCATCTCCGTAATATCGCTAAAATTCGCTCCATTTTGTCCACTAAAGACGCCGAGATCATTATCCATGCGTTTGTTACGTCTCGTCTCGATTACTGTAACGTATTATTTTCGGGTCTCCCCATGTCTAGCATTAAAAGATTACAGTTGGTACAAAATGCGGCTGCTAGACTTTTGACAAGAACAAGAAAGTTTGATCACATTACGCCTGTACTGTATATACCTTTATATACATATATACATACATATATACCTGTACTGGCTCACCTGCACTGGCTTCCTGTGCACTTAAGATGTGACTTTAAGGTTTTACTACTTACGTATAAAATACTACACGGTCTAGCTCCATCCTATCTTGCCGATTGTATTGTACCATATGTCCCGGCAAGAAATCTGCGTTCAAAAGACTCCGGCTTATTAGTGATTCCTAGAGCCCAAAAAAAGTCTGCGGGCTATAGAGCGTTTTCCGTTCGGGCTCCAGTACTCTGGAATGCCCTCCCGGTAACAGTTCGAGATGCCACCTCAGTAGAAGCATTTAAGTCTCATCTTAAAACTCATCTGTATACTCTAGCCTTTAAATAGACCTCCTTTTTAGACCAGTTGATCTGCCGCTTCTTTTCTTTCTCCTATGTCCCCCCCCTCCCTTGTGGAGGGGGTCCGGTCCGATGACCATGGATGAAGTACTGACTGTCCAGAGTCGAGACCCAGGATGGACCGCTCGTCGGGACCCAGGATGGACCGCTCGCCTGTATCGGTTGGGGACATCTCTACGCTGCTGATCCGCTTGAGATGGTTTCCTGTGGACGGGACTCTCACTGCTGTCTTGGAGCCACTATGGATTGAACTTTCACAGTATCATGTTAGACCCGCTCGACATCCATTGCTTTCGGTCCCCTAGAGGGGGGGGGGGGTTGCCCACATCTGAGGTCCTCTCCAAGGTTTCTCATAGTCAGCATTGTCACTGGCGTCCCACTGGATGTGAATTCTCCCTGCCCACTGGGTGTGAGTTTTCCTTGCCCTTTTGTGGGTTCTTCCGAGGATGTTGTAGTCGTAATGATTTGTGCAGTCCTTTGAGACATTTGTGATTTGGGGCTATATAAATAAACATTGATTGATTGATTGATTGATTTGCAAATCCTTTCAACCCATATTCAGTGGAATGCACTTCAAAGACAAGATATTTGATGTTCAAACTCATAAACTTTATTTTTTTTTGCAAATAATAATTAACTTAGAATTTCATGGCTGCAACACATGCCAAAGTAGTTGGGAAAGGGCATGTTCACCACTGCGTTACATCACCTTTTCTTTGAACAACACTCAATAAACGTTTGGGAACTGAGGAAACTAATTGTTGAAGCTTTGAAAGTGGAATTCTTTCCCATTCTTCTTTGATGTACAGCTTAAGTTGTTCAACAGTCCGGGGTGTTGTTGTCGTATTTTGCGTTTCATAATGCGCCACACATTTTCGATGGGAGACATGTCTGGACTGCAGGCAGGCCAGGAAAGTACCCGCACTATTTTATTACGATGCCACGCTGTTGTAACACGTGGCTTGGCATTGTTTTGCTGAATTAAGCAGGGGCGTCCATGATAACGTTGCTTGGATGACAACATATGTTGCTCCAAAACCTGTATGGACCTTTCAGCATTAATGGGGCCTTCACAGATGTGTAAGTTACCCATGCCTTGGGCACTAATACACCCCCATACCATTAGAGATGCTGGCTTTTGAACTTTGCGCCTATAACAATCCGGATGGTTATTTTCCTCTTTGTTCCGGAGGACACCACGTCCACAGTTTCCAAATATAATTTGAAATGTGGACTCGTCAGACCATAAAACACTTTTCCACTTTGCATCAGTCCATCTTAGATGAGCACGGGCCCAGCGAAGCTGGCGGCGTTTCTGGGTGTTGTTGATAAATGGCTTTGGCTTTGCATTGTAGAGTTTTAACTTGCACTTACAGATGTAGCGACCAACTGTAGTTACTGACAGTGGTTTTATGAAGTGTTCCTGGGCCCATGTGGTGATATCCTTTACACACTGATGTCGGTTTTTGATGCAGTACCGCCTGATTTCTCCAGATTCTCTGAACCTTTTGATGATTTTACGGACTGTAGATGGTAAAATCCCTAAATAACTTGCAATAGCTCGTTGAGAAATGTTGTTCTAAAACTGTTCGACAAATTGCTTACAAATTGGTAACCCTCGCCCCATCCTTGTTTGTGAATGACTTAGAATTTCATGGAAGCTGTTTTTATACCCAATCATGGCACCCACCTTTTCCCAATTAGCCTGCACACCTGTGGGATGTTCCAAATAAGTGTTTGATGAGCATTCCTCAACTTTATCAGTATTTATTGCCACCTTTCCCAACTTCTTTGTCACGTGTTGCTGGCATCAAATTCTAAAGTTAATTAATATTTGCAAAAAAAAAAAAAAGTTTATCAGTTTGAACATCAAATATGTTGTCTTTGTAGCTTATTCAACTGAATATGGGTTGAAAAATATTAGCAAAACATTGTATTCCGTTTATATTTACATCTAACACAATTTCCCAACTCATATGGAAACGGGGTTTGTACTTCAACTCTTCTAGAAAGGCTGTCCACTAGGTTGCGGGGTGTGTTTCAATCAATCAATCAATGTTTATTAATATAGCCCTAAATCACAAGTGTCTCAAAGGGCTACACAAGCCACAACGACATCCTTGGTTCAGAGCCCACAAAAGGGCAAGGAAAAACTCACACCCCAATGGGACATCAATGTGAATGACTATGAGAAACCTTGGAGAGGACTGGATGCAATGGACGTCGAGTGGGTCTAACATAATATTGTGAAAGTCCAGTCCATAGTGGATCTAACATAATAGTGAGAGTCCAGTTTATCGGAATTTTTGACCATTCTTCCAAAAGCACATTGGTGAGGTCACACAGTGATGTTGGTGGAGAAGGCCTGGTTCTCAGTCTCCGTTCTAATTTATCCCAAAGGTGTTCTGTCGGGTTCAGGTCAGGACTCTGAGGAGGCCAGTCAAGGTTATCCACACCAGACTCTGTAATCAATGTCTTTATAGACCTTGTTTTGTGGACTGGTGCACAGTCATGTTGGAAGAAGAAGGGGCCCACGCCAAACTGTTCCCACAAGGTCGGGAGCATGGAATTGTCCAAACTATTTTGGGGTCATGGAGCATTCAAAGTTCCTTTTACTGGAACTAAGGGGCCAAGCCCAACTCCTTAAAAACAGTCCCACACCATAATTCCTCCTCCTCCAAATTACACACTCTTAACTCTGTGGCTGAATTGCTGTTGTTCCCAAATGCTTCCATTGTCTTACAGCAAAGCCGACAATTGACTTTGGAATATATAGGAGCGAGGAAATTTCAACACTGGATTTGTCAGTTCCACTCTGGAAACCACTGAGCTCCTGAGAGTGGACCGTTCTTTCACAAATGTTTGAAGAAACAGTCTTCATGCCCAAGTGCTTGATTTTATACACCTGTGGCCGGGCCAAGCGATTAGGACACCTGATTCTCATCAGTTGGATGGGTGGCCAAATACTTTTGGCAATAAATACCTTATCCACGGAGGTTACTGTAATCTAAGGCTATGTTCACACTGCAGGGTCGGATGTCCATTCTTTTTAAGTAGTCTTTTACATTTTTCTTTCTCCTATGTCCCCCCCTCCCACAAGGGAGGGGGTCCGGTCCGATGACCATGGATGAAGTACTGGCTGTCCAGAGTCAAGACCCAGGATGGACCGCTCGTCGGGACCCAGGATGGACCGCTCGCCTGTATCGGTTGGGGACATCTCTACGCTGCTGATCCGCTTGAGATGGTTTCCTGTGGACGGGACTCTTGCTGCTGTCTTGGATCCGCTTGAACTGAACTCTCGCGGCTGTGTTGGAGCCACTATGGATTGAACTTTCACAGTATCATGTTAGACCCGCTCGACATCCATTGCTTTCGGTCCCCTAGGGGGGGGGGTTGCCCACATCTGAGGTCCTCTCCAAGGTTTCTCATAGTCAGCATTGTCACTGGCGTCCCACTGGATGTAAATTCTCCCTGCCCACTGGGTGTGAGTTTTCCTTGCCCTTTTGTGGGTTCTTCCGAGGATGTTGTAGTCGTAATGATTTGTGCAGTCCTTTGAGACATTTGTGATTTGGGGCTATATAAATAAACATTGATTGATTGATTGATACATTACCAAAAAAATATGACATCTAATGGGAACACAATCTGATACGTGGTCATCAGAGGTGGGTGGAGTAGCCAGAAATTGTACTCAAGTAAGAGTACTGTTACTTTAGAGATTTATTACTCCAGTAAAAGTAAGGAGTAGTCACCCAAATATTTACTTGAGTAAAAGTAAAAAGTATGTTGTGAAAAAACTACTCAAGTTCCGAGTAACTGATGAGTAACCTGATTACGGCAACAAATAACGCACAAAAACATAAAAGTAGCAATGAACAAATTCAGAGCCAGGAATATCTCTTAAGCAACTAAAACAATAATATATATTAAATAATAGTACATTAAAATAAAATAAAAAAATGGCACATTGAGCCACAATAACTTAACAGCACCATAGCCTCAGTAGGCATTTATTGATTTGATTGATTGATTAAAACTTGTATTAGTAGATTGCACAGTACAGTACATATTCCGTACAATTGACCACTAAATGGTAACACCCCAATAAGTTTTTCAACTTTTATCAATTACTTAATAAATGACCAAGTCGAGGTGATCTAGCTCATATATACATATACATACACACATATCATATATATATATATATATACAGTATATATATATACATATATATATATATATATATATATATATATATATATATACATACCTTTATATATACAGTATATAATTTATATTTATTTATTTTGCCGTTTTGGTTGACATGTTAAAGGTGTTTTAATGAATATACATGCATGTTTAACATATAGATTCCTATCTTTCATGAAGACAAGAATATAAGTTGGTGTATTACCTGATTCTGATGACTTGCATTGATTGGAATCAGACGTCCACGTTTTCAAATGGAGGAGAAAAAAGGTTCCTCTTTCCTGTCTAATACCACATGAAAGTCGTTGGTTTTTGGCATCTTATTTGTCCAGCTTCCATATTCGTTTTTATACACTTTACAAGAAATACATTGGCGGCAAACTCCGTAGCTTGCTAGCTTGTTTGCGCTGGCTTTCGGAGACTTTTATTTTGTTAACTTTTATTGTGAAGACAGGAACTGTGCGATCAGTCTTTAGGCTTTTGACAGGAAGTACGGTTGAAATAAAAAGTGTATTTTTTCCTTTACACTTTTGATTGATTGATTGAAACTTTCATTATTAGATTGCACAGTACAGTACATATTCCGCACAATTGACCACTAAATGGTAACACCCCAATAAGTTTTTTAACTTGTTTAAGTCGGGTCATGTGACCGCCTGGCTCTGTTTGATTGGTCCAACGTCACCAGTGACTGCATGTGATTGGTGAAACTCAGGCATGCGTAGATTCTACTTTGAAGCTCTGTCATTAACCAAAACAAACATTAATAGATCGATAAAAAAAAAAAACGAGTAGCGAGCTGAATGTAGATAAATGGAACGGAGTAAAAGTAGCGTTTCTTCTCTATAAATATACTCAAGTAAAAGTAAAAGTATGTTGCATAAAAACTACTCGTAGAAGTACAATTTATCCCAAAAGTTACTCAAGTAAATGTAACGGAGTAAATGTAGCGCGTTACTACCCACCTCTGGTGGTCATGACATCACACGTGTTGCAAATTTTTTTGCAAAAGTAAACATGGCTTCAATTCTTGGAGGTTTCAGTCCCGTTTTAATTATTTTATGCAATCAAAGTCAACATTTTTTGAACCAAAATTATGGCATATAGGAGATTAGGACGGAAAAGGGCAAGCATTTCCGTGTGTATCGGCTGGGGACATCTCTGCGCTGCTGATCCGCCTCCGCTTGGGATGGTTTCCTGCTGGCTCCGCTGTGAACGGGACTCTCGCTGCTGTGTTGGATCCGCTTTGGACTGGACTCTCGCGGCTGTGTTGGATCCATTATGGATTGAACTTTCACAGTATCATGTTAGACCCGCTCGACATCCATTGCTTTCCTCCTTTCCAAGGTTCTCATAGTCATCATTGTCACCGACGTCCCACTGGGTGTGAGTTTTCCTTGCCCTTATGTGGGCCTACCGAGGATGGCATGGTGGTTTGTGCAGCCCTTTGAGACACTAGTGATTTAGGGCTATATAAGTAAACATTGATTGATTGATTGATTTTGTCTCTCACAGTTGGTAGGACATTTGTTTGGACGTCTGCTGTGAAGAGCATGTGGGCGAGCAGTCAGAGATAGGAGTGGTGGAACATTGACGTGAGTTCCTAAAGCAATATTACGGCCCCGCTACTGTGCGAGTTCGCATTCGCTGCTGTGATTATGTGATTGCATAGCAAGCAACTCATCTTATCATTGCTTGGACTTCAACTATTTGAAAATGTTTTCTTGTTATAGATTTATCATCCTAAACTGTTTAATACGAGGAAACCCATCCGACAAACCCCAACATATCTTATATCATCGGAAAGACGCTACCAAAGAATGTACAACAATTCTTCTCAACTAAGGAGGAGAAATATAACCTTAGAGGAAAAATCCAATTTAAAACATTTGTATGCATGTACAACACTTAAAACCTTTAGCATATCAGTATGTGCAATAAATTATGGAATGGATTAAATAAATCACACTCCTCAGCCTTCCCGGTAAGGTTTATTCAGGTGTACTGGAGAGGAGGCTACGCCGGATAGTCGAACCTCGGATTCAGGAGGAACAGTGTGGTTTTCGTCCTGGTCGTGGAACTGTGGACCAGCTCTATACTCTCGGCAGGGTTCTTGAGGGTGCATGGGAGTTTGCCCAACCAGTCTACATGTGCTTTGTGGACTTGGAGAAGGCATTCGACCGTGTCCCTCGGGAAGTCCTGTGGGGAGTGCTCAGAGAGTATGGGGTATCGGACTGTCTTATTATGGCAGTCCGCTCCCTGTATGATCAGTGCCAGAGCCTGGTCCGCATTGCCGGCAGTAAGTCGGACACGTTTCCAGTGAGGGTTGGACTCCGCCAAGGCTGTCCTTTGTCACCCATTCTGTTCATAACTTTTATGGACAGAATTTGTAGGCGCAGTCAAGGCATTGAGGGGTTCCGGTTTGGTGGCCACGGGATTAGGTCTCTGCTTTTTGCAGACGATGTGGTCCTGTTGGCTTCATCTGACCGGGATCTTCAGCTCTCACTGGATCGGTTGGCAGCCGAGTGTGAAGCGACCGGAATGAGAATCAGCACCTCCAAGTCCGAGTCCATGGTTCTCGCCCGGAAAAGGGTGGAGTGCCATCTACGGGTTGGGGAGGAGACCCTGCCCCAGGTGGAGGAGTTCAAGTACCTAGGAGTCTTGTTCACGAGTGGGGGAAGAGTGGATCGTGAGATCGACAGGCGGATCGGTGCGGCGTCTTCAGTAATGCGGACGTTGTACCGATCCGTTGTGGTGAAGAAGGAGCTGAGCCGGAAGGCAAAGCTCTCAATTTACCGGTCGATCTACGTTCCCATCCTCACCTATGGTCATGAGCTTTGGGTCATGACCGAAAGGATAAGATCACGGGTACAAGCGGCCGAAATGAGTTTCCTCCGCCGTGTGGCGGGTCTCTCCCTTAGAGATAGGGTGAGAAGCTCTGTCATCCGGGAGGAACTCAAAGTAAAGCTGTTGCTCCTCCACATCGAGAGGAGCCAAATGAGGTGGTTCGGGCATCTGGTCAGGATGCCACCCAAACGCCTCCCGAGGGAGGTGTTTAGGGCACGTCCAACCGGTAGGAGGCCACGGGGAAGACCCAGGACACGTTGGGAAGACTATGTCTCCCGGCTGGCCTGGGAACGCCTCGGGATCCCCCGGGAAGAGCTAGACGAAGTGGCTGGGGAGAAGGAAGTCTGGGCTTCCCTGCTTAGGCTGCTGCCCCCGCGACCCGACCTCGGATAAGCGGAAGAAGATGGATGGATGGATGGATGGATGGATGGATTAAATAAAGAAATTCAACATTGTACTGATATGATCCAGTTTAAGAGGATGTTCAAATTAATAGTGCTAACAAATGTACAAAGAAGAAGAATTATGAGAAAAACTTTCAACCTTATTGAAAATAAGATATTCTTCATCTCAGTATGTTGGTAATGACTGAATTAATTAATTACATGTTACAGAACTGTTGTATTACTCATTCACAGATGTCGTGTTGCTATTTTGCTGTAAAAAGAGTCAGTAAATGAATGTATATACTTGTGGGCGCTCTGGCGTGGGAAAGGAGTAGGATTACATAAACTTTGCTTCTTCCTACTCCTTTTCGGACATGATGCGATGTAAGGTGATATGAAACTGTGTGATGTATTGTGTTGGAAATGTAATCATGTTCGGAATAAATTATGAAAAGAAAAGAGAAAAAAAAAAAGAAAGATCTCGATGGCGGCTACATCTGTACTTAATTTTTGGAACATTTTGTTTTACCATAGCAATTATTTTCAGGAAAAAGATTACTATGGGTCCATTGAATAGGTACATCACCTTTACAATTGAGATTTTCTCAGAAAACCCCAGAATTCAATAAGAAAACCTTTTCTTGTAGCTTGGGTCTTAAAGGGGGACATTATCACCAGATATGGTCAGAAAAAAGACCATATATTTTTTTAACCGATTTCCGAACTCTAAATGGGTGAATTTTGGCGAATTAAACGCCTTTCTATTTATCGCTCTCGGAGCGATGACGTCAGAACGTGACGTCACCGAGGTAATAAAGCCTCCATTTTCTCAAACACATTACAAACACCGCGTCTCAGCTCTGTTATTTTCCGTTTTTTCAACTATTTTCTGGAACCTTGGAGACATCATGCCTCGTCGGTGTGTTGTCGGAGGGTGTAACAATACTAACAGGGAGGGATTCAAGTTGCACCACTGGCCCAAAGATGCGAAAGTGGCAAGAAATTGGACGAAATTTGTTCAAAATACGAGGGACTGGGGAAAGCCGACGAAATGGTCAGTGGTTTGTTCCGCACTCTTTACTGACTAAAGCTATGCTACTACAGAGATGGCAAGATTGTGTAGATATCCTGCGACACTCTAAGCAGATGCATTTCCAACGATAGAGTCAAAGAAATCTGCTGCCAGACCCCCATTGAATGTGCCGGATTGTCTGCACACATGGCAGACATGGCACAGAGATGTATGGATAACCTGCAGATGCATTTCCAACGATAAAGTCAACTAAATCACAAAGGTGAGTTTTGTTGATGTTGTTGACTTATGTGCTAATCAGACATATTTTGTCGCGGCATGACTGCCAGCTAATCGATGCTAACATGCTATTTAGGCTATCTGTATGTACATTTGAAACTACATTTACATCCAGCTGTTTCCCTCCACCCACGTTTAATGCCAAACAAACACATACCAATCGATGGATTTAAGTTGATCCAGTGTCACAAGATGCGAAACTTCCGATCGTTGGTCTGCACATTTTACCGGCGATGCTAAGGCAAACATGGCCGAATAGCGTCAATAGGTATTCGCTCAATAGCTTCAGTTTATTCTTCAATTTCATTTTCGCTATCTGCCTCCACACTCCAACCATCCGTTTCAATACATGTGTAATCTGTTGAATCGCTTAAACCGCTGAAATCCGAGTCTGAATCCGAGCTAATGTCGCTATATCTGGCTGTGCTATCCGTATTGACATCCCTGGATGACGTCACAGGAAAATGGACGATGGCTTCACAGATAGCGAAAATCAGCCACTTTAAAGGTTTTTTTAGGGATATTCCGGGATGGGTAAAATTTAGAAAAAAACTTAAAAAAATAAAATAAGCCACTCGGAACTGATTTTTATTGGTTTTAACCCTTCTGAAATTGTGATAATGTTCCCCTTTAATATCTCATTTTGTTCACACACTTGTCTATATTATTCCTGGCTAAATATGTTTAGTTTTGGCTGGATAGCCATCAGAAGGAGGTAAGTGAAGTGAAGTGGAGTGAATTATATTTATATGGCGCTTTTTCTCTAGGGACTCAAAGTGCTTTACATAGTGACACCCAATATCGAAGTTACATTTAAACCAGTGTGGGTGGTACTGGGAGCAGGTGGGTAAAGTGTCTTGCCCAAGGACACAACAACAGTGACTAGGATGGCGAAAGCGGGTATCGAACCCGCAACCCTAAAGTTGCTGGCTTTGATTGATTGATACTTTTATTAGTAGATTGCACAGTACAGTACATATTCCGTACAATTGACCACTAAATGGTAACACCCGAATAAGTTTTTCAACTTGTTTAAGTCGGGGTCCACGTTAATCAATTCACGGCCACTCTACCAACCGAGCTATACCGCCACACAGCATTTATTTATTGTAAGCCCCTTCACACATAATCTGCTTTTCTTTTATTAATGACATATTTCTATGGCTATAAACCAGACTACCCTTATTTTAAACACCTTGAAGATTCTAGCGGGAACTCTCATTCAACCCTTTTTCGATTACGCATGCACCTGAACCCTCAAATCTAGCCTCAAACATCCCAGAACAAGATAGTCAGGTAACTTGTAGACCTCCACCCTAGATCACACCTCACTCCTACCCACTTCTCCAAAGTGGGCTGGCTCAGGATGGAGGACAAAGTAAAACAACTTGCACTGAGCCTAGTCTATAAAATTTGTTACACTTCCCTGATATTGAAGTACATGTCAAACTACTTCCATAACGTAAATGACTGCCATAACCACAACACCAGGGGGAGCTCCACAAACCACGTTGAACCCAGATTCCAATCTAACAAAGGTCTTAACTCCTTCTCCTTCTATGCCACATCAATATGGAATGCACTCCCTACAGGTGTAAAAGAAAGTGCATCTCTACCCTCCTTTAAAACTGCACTAAAAGAACACCTTCGGGCAACTACGACCCCGGACTAATATCTTCCCTCCACCACATCCCACCTCCCCGGATTGTAATTACCGTATTTCCTTGAATTGCCGCAGGGCATATAGTACACGCCTACCTTGAATTACTGCCAGGTCAAACTCCATCCCATCCATTTACTACCGATTATTCCCTTTTGGGGTGGCGGGGGGCGCTGGCGCCTATCTCAGCTACACCCTGGACAAGTCGCCACCTCATCACAGGGCCAACACAGATAGACAGACAACATTCACACTCACATTCACACACTAGGGACCATTTAGTGTTGCCAATCAACCTATCTCGCTTCCCAAAATAATTAGCGCATGCTTAGTATTACCGCCTGGTCAAACTCGTGACGTCACGAGTGACACTTCCCCTGTCATCATTTTCAAAATGGAGGAGGCTGATTTCAATACCGGTAATTTGAAATCGCATAAAGGGAAGAAGATTAAGAGCTATTCAGTAGGATTTTAAGTCCAACCTTTCATCACACTCAAATTTTTACTGCATACCTTTGTTAAGTGCCGGAGTGAGAAGAAGTTTTAAGATAATAAGCGCATGCTTACTTTTACCGCATGCCTATGGTAAGCGCAGGAGTGAGAAGAGGTTTTAAATTACAAAGCGCCCCGGCGGCAATTCAAGGAAATACGGTAATCAAATGTAAATATTCAAATGTATATACTTGTTCTTATGCTTTCTGAGCTCACTATGTTCACTGCTCAATGTACATATCCTACTAAATAAGACCTACACTGTTTCAATGCCCATTTCTCAGATGATATAATTGTTGATGACTGAACTGCTGATATCAACCAAACCTAACCAGCCCGCCGCCCCAACCCTTTCCCCATCCCACCCCCCGGATTGTAAATAATGTAAATAATTCAATGTATATACTCTGGTGATTAACTTGTGTGATGACAGTATTATGCTAATAATATATATATTTATACCATGAATTGATTAAACAAGTTGAAAAACTTATTGGGGTGTTACCATTTAGTGATCAGTTGTACGGAATATGTACGGAACTGTGCAATCTACTAATAAAAGTCTCAATAAATCAATCAATTGCCTGGAATGTAATCATGCTACTGCCCGGGTTGATACCTCCATGTCCTATGTGATCTAAGTGTCTGTACCTCTGCAACATTCCCCTGAAATAATGCACTCAAAGACACAACAAATCCTTGACTGCATCATCAGGTTCAACCATGAATTGATTAACGTGGACCCCGACTTAAACAAGTTGAAAAACATATTGGGGTGTTACCATTTAGTGGTCAATTGTACGGAATATGTACTGTACTGTGCAACCTACTAATAAAAGTCTCAATAAATCAATCAATTGCCTAGAATGTAATCATGCTACTGCCCGGGTTGATACCTCCATGTCCTATGTGATCTAAGTGTCCGTACCTCTGCAACATTCCCCTGAAATAATGCACTCAAAGACACAACAAATCCTTGACTGCATCATCAGGTTCAACCATGAATTGATTAACGTGGAACCCGACTTAAACAAGTTGAAAAACTTATTGGGGTGTTACCATTTAGTGGTCAATTGTACGGAATATGTACTGAACTGTGCAATCTACTAATAAAAGTATCAATCAATCAATCAAACCGCTTATTCCTGACCAACAATACTGTTGTTTCATTGCCTTGTACAATTCATTTCCATTGACCTCCATGCTTGCTCAACTACAACAGGCTCTGCTTCTCAAAAGTGCAACAGAAAATGTACAGGAGGAATACCGGCCACAAAACACTGGAGGCAGGTGGGGAATGCAACAGGTGTCCATGGCATGTGGAAGAAATGGAATGATCCGGCCTTATTCTGCTGCAGCCTCTGTGCCTTAAAGCGCCGCTAAATGCAGAACGGCTGCAGTTGTGCCTCGTTACTCCGCCCTTTTAAAAAAGGAAACCAAGCCACCTGGTGTAGAACAAAGAACACTATGAGTATATCAGAATAAAGCCACATAACCAATAATGTAATACATACAGGATCAACCTTGAGTCAATCAGTCGTCAACTAAAATATTTACAGATACACTATACTGCCTTGACTCACATATGATCTTGAAGTGCCGTCGCATTCCTAATTCATAGAGTTCAATATGATGTTGGTCCACCTTTTGCAGCTATTACAGCTTCAACTCTTCTGTGAAGGCTGTCCTCAAGGTTGCAGAGTGTGTTTATAGGAATTTTCCACCATTCTTCCAAAAGCACACTGATGAGGTCACACACTGGTGTTGGTCGAAAAGGCCTGGCTCTCAGTTTCCGTTCTAATTAATCCCAAATGTGTTCAATCGGGTTCGGGTCAGGACTCTGTGCAGGCTAGTCATGTTCATTCACACCAAACTCTGTCATCTATGTCGCTATGGACCTTGCTTTGTGCACAGGTGCACAGTCATGTTGGAAGAGGGAGGGGCCTGCTCCAAACTGTTCCCACAAGGTTGGGAGAATAGAATTGTCCTATGTTTGTAGAAACCGTCTCCATGCCCAAGTGCTTGATTTTATACACCTGAGGCCGGGCCAATTGATTAGGACAGCTGATTCTGATCATTTGGATGGGTGGCCAAATACTTTCGGCAATCAAGTGTATCTTGAAGTAAACGTTTTGGCTTCGGCTTCCATTTTCGCCTGCTTAACAACTACACAGACTGCACCTCATTGAGATTTCAGTTTGGACTACAATTTAAAATCAAAACAGGACTGAGTACGTTAACAGCCATAGAAATGTCAAATGTGGCCACTGAAATAAAACAAGCCATTAGTTATATTTGTAACCTGGGGGTTCCTTGGTACTCAGGAAGTGGTGCCTCTCAAGCAGGGCTATCCTTTCGCCACGGAAAAATTTGGCAACAGTCCCCGCGGTCCAAATCTAGAGTTCCTGGGTAAAGTCTGTGTATCTTTGGACTGGACTCTCGCGACTGTGTTGGATCCATTGTGGATTGAACTTTCACAGTATCATGTTAGACCCGCTCGACATCCATTGCTTTCCTCCTCTCTAAGGTTCTCATAGTCATTATTGTCACCGATGTCCCACTGGGTGTGAGTTTTCCTTGCCCTTATGTGGGCCTACCGAGGATGTCGTGGTGGTTTGTGCAGCCCTTTGAGACACTAGTGATTTAGGGCTATATAAGTAAACATTGATTGATTGATTGATATCTTGGGTTCCTTTCCTCTTTGCCATTGCAGTACTGTGGGGGCATCACAGAAAAACCAAATAAAAATCCAAACACATCTGTCAAGTCAATCCGATCCAAGTCATGAGATTTGGGGATATCTGCCATGGATATCAAAAGTGACGATTGTCCAAGGACACATTCTTTCGAGGCATGTGTCTCCCTAAAATTTTAGCTGAACCTAATTTATAAAATTTTTGAAGCATTTGACTATGGGAGTTCCACAGAATATTGCTGCACAGTTACTGTTTGGCAGAGATGTTCTTTACCAATGACAGATGGAAAAGGTTAACTTGACAATCGTTCGGAGAAACTATGTGGTCTATTACATGATACGAGAAATGAAAGAAAGAGAAAATAACTACCAGACTGCACACTTAACAGCTACATCATACACCTCTCTGGGGGGAAGGTGTCTCGGGCTGCTATTTATCTTCTGAGGTTTATATTTTTTACTACTTTTTTACTGTTCGAGTATAATAACATTAGCGAGACATGCAGAGCCAGCATTATTGTTTATAAAATGTTAATCTTCTTTCGACGTCATCTAATTAGGATTATATTGGGTTGCACCGAGAAGTTCTTTGCACATGAGAGCAGAAACCCGGTGAAGTTATTTAAGCCTAGAAAGATGTTTCTAGCATAGAGACCATTCTGTACAGTCTACCAAGGTCTGATACAAGAGCTTAAAAAAAAAAAAGGTTTTAGATGGCTGTGACAGACTTAAGCCGTCGTTGTTCGGGTTCAGCAGATCATCATGGAAGGACATGCTTTTGAGCAGGTTTGACTCTTTTGTTATTTCAATAATTGCGTCTTTTGCCGGGTTGCTCCTCGCTCTCCTTCAGTCGGCCGCGTCGTTGTCGTGCGCTCCGTCTCTCCTTTCCGTCCTTCTCCGATCGCTCTTCATCCGCTCCTGCAGGCTCTCCAACTCCTCTCTCGATCTGGTCCTTACCGCGTTGGTGACCCCTGATCTAACCTAACGGCGTGGCGCAGTGGGGAGAGTGGCCGTGCGCAACCCGAGGGTCCCTGGTTCAAATCCCACCTAGTACCAACCTTGTCACGTCCGTTGTGTCCTGAGCAAGACACTTCACCCTTGCTCCTGATGGGTGCTGGTTGGCGCCTTGCATGGCAGCTCCCTCCATCAGTGTGTGTGAATGTGTGTGTGAATGGGTAAATGTGGAAGTAGTGTCAAAGCGCTTTGAGTACCTTGAAGGTAGAAAAGCGCTATACAAGTACAACCCATTTATCATTTATATATATTTCTTCAATATTGATTTGGTTATGATCTTGGTCCTCTTTAAAATGACATTGTAATCTAATTAAATTGACCCAAAGAAGACGGCTCACTTGCCGCAGTCCATTCAAAGAGTCTCAACCCTGACTCCAAACATTAATGAAGTTGAGCAAAATATTGATGTGAAGTGAATTATATTTATATAGCGCTTTTTCTCTAGTGACTCAAAGCACTATACATAGTGAAACCCAATATTTAAATTTTACATTTAAACCAGTGTGGGTGGCACTGGGAGCAGGTGGGTAAAGTGTCTTGCCCAAGGACACAACGGCAGTGACTAGGATGGCTGAAGCGGGGATCGAACCTGCAACCGAACTATACCGCCCCATCTGAGACAAAAGTTCAAGTTAGGAGAGATACTGGATTGCAAACACTGAATGTTGTCAGATCTGTAACTACACAGTATGTGTCTTGAGTGTTTCATAGAACATTAATGTACATTAAATTGAAAACAGTGACACGATCTACACCGTGGATTTTTTTTTAACCTTTCCCTTCTAATTCAGGAAAAACACAAATGGCTAATCAGATAAGTTCAAACTAATTATGTGCACCAGAAGAGTCACAAAGGTTGGGAAACGCTGCATTAAAACAAAAGGACACTTCCGTCTAGTGTTGTCCCGATACCAGTATTTTGGTACCGGTACCAACAAGTATTTCGGTACTTTTGTAAAAAAAGCGGACCACAAAACATATCCTTATTGGCTTTATTTTAACAAAAAATCTTCGGGTACATTAGACATATTTTTCTTATTGCAAGTTTTTCCTTAAATAAAATAGTGAACATATACAAGACAACTTGTCCTTTAGTAGTAAGTAAATAAACAATGACTCATAATTAGTTTGTTGACATAAGTACCGTATTTTTCGGACTATAAGTCACAGTTTTTTTTCATAGTTTGGCTGGGGGTGCGACTTATACTCAGGAGCGAATTATACTCCGAAAAATACGGTAGTAACATATTGTGTCATTTTACATTCTATTATTTTTTCAAAATTATTAAAGGACAAGTGGTAGAAATGAATTATTAATCTACTTGTTAATTAACTGTTAATATGTAGTTATTTTCTGTTTAAACATGTTCTATCAAAGAACGAGATTCCTCTACAGAATCTCCTCTCTGGTCAATAAAAGCACCTTGAGGATTCTAGCGGAAACTCTCATTCAACCCTTTTTCGATTACGCTTGCACCTCCTGGTACCCCAGCACATCCAAACCCCTCAAATCTAGACTCCAAACATCCCAGAATAAGCTAGTCCGGTTACTTTTAGACCTCCACCCCAGATCACACCTCAATCCAACCCACTTCTCCAAAGTGGGCTGGCTCAGGGTGGAGGACAGAGTAAAACAACTTGCACTGAGCCTCTTCTATAGAATCCGCTACACCTCCCTGATACCAAAGTACATGTCAAACTACTTCCTTAACGTAAATGACCGCCATAACCACAACACCAGGGGGAGCTCCACAAACCACGTTAAACCCAGATTCCGATCTAACAAAGGTCTTAACCAATTCTCTTTCTATGCTACATCAATGTGGAATGCACTCCCAACAAGTATAAAAGTAAGTGCATGTCTATCTATATTCCTTCAAAACCACTCTAAAACAACACCTCCAGGCAACTTCAACACCTTACTAAAACCCTCCTCCATTCACGTCCCATCTCCCCGGATTATAAACAACCTAATGTAAATAATCAAATGTATTTCTAATGTATATACTTGTTCTTATGCTATGTGAACTCACTATGTTCTCTGCTGGCTGTACATATCCTACTAAATAAGACCTACACTGTTTCAATGTCCATTTCTCTGTTGATGCAATTGTTGATGACTGAAGTACTGATATCAACCAAAGCTCCTCATCCCACCCCCCGGATTGTAAATAATGTAAATAATTCAATGTATATACAATGATGATTAAACTGTGTGATGACTGTATTATGCTGATAGTATATATTTGTACCATGAATTGATTAACATGGACACCGACTTAAGCAAGTTGAAAAACGTATTCGGGTGTTACCATTTAGTGGTCAATTGAACGGAATATGTACTGACCTGTCCAATCTACTAATAAAAGTATCAATCAATCAATCTACACTTTTGTTAAAATGTAATAATCACGTTTTCGTCTGTTGTTCGATGCTTTACATTAGTTTTGGATGATACCACAAATTTGGGTATAATAGCTGTATAGGCTGTAAAGTACAGAATATGATTCAGTGGTATTGCGGTACTATACTAATTCTGGCACACCGTACAACACTGCTTCCATCATAATTTTATTTTATCCAATTTTGTAATGATTCAGTTTGTCCACAGCAACAAAGTTCAACATTTTTTTGCGGCCCTACATGGGCGATTAAAATTTGGGAGGTCTTTATGAACAGAAATGAGTCGCTGCCAATCTATTAAAGTTGTTTTTATTCTTTATATTTCAAGGGACAAAATATTGTTGGAATGGTAATCACTTTGGTAGATTCCCTACAAGAATTAAAATGTCATTTTGGATTGAACGGTGAAGTGGACAAAGCACAAATTAAATGAGAACAGAGTTTTGGTAAACCGTGTCCTCTGCGCAATTGCTGTCATCTTTGTTTCTATAATTGTTCACTTAATTCCTCGGTGGATGTAATGTTGTTCAATTGTCTTAGGATATGGCTGCATTGACGTTAGCAGCACAGTCAGGCTGGCTGGGGGAGACCATTACCCTATCCATTGTTATAAAGAACAGGGGCATGAAGTTAGGAGACTGTGGGAAAAGGGTCACTGAACCCACCCTCTGGCGCTGCGATGACTCTGGAACATAAATACCAACACCTGGATGTCATTGCTAGAGTACCATATTTAGAAATATAGACTTGTTCATGTGCCAAGTGTCACAGTCGGGATAGGGCGGAAAAGCAAGGTGACCACAATTGCAGGGACGCAAACAGAAAGTAACAGTGAAGTACACATACCATAATACAAAAACACTGGGGAACCCAGGATCCAAAAGTACAACATATAAAGTAAAGGACATAAATATCCAAAATACACAAACAAAGGCAAAAAGTTGGGTGCAGGAAAACTTGAACTTGAAGAAAGACTTACCAAAAATGACAACAGTTAAACAAAGGCTACTCAGTAAAGAGAGAACTAAATGACACGACACAATGCAACTGGACTAGGCAAGAAAGGAAGAAGAGAACTGATTGGAGCAACTAGGGCAGGGGTCGCGAACCTTTTTGGCTGAGAGAGCTAAATGTAGTTCCGTAAGAGCCATATAATATTTTTTTCAACACTGAACACAACTTAATGTGTGCATTTTAAGTAAGACCAACATTTCTAGAGTATAATAGGTTTCTTATTCTTTGTGATAACACTGTTATTCTGAAGCTAACTGTGGAGGGGCGTGGCCTGTGGGCCTGCAGCGAAGTGGGGTGTTGCCAGGATCGGCCTCGAAATCAGCGAAAGGTGCGTAGAAGGCCCACCTGGGCCTTGTTATCTAATCACCTGTCGCTCTGTTTATAAGCAGCAACCAGGAGAGAGAGGGGGTTGGGACTGGAGCCAGAGCGCAAGTGACAACGAAAGAGGAAAAGACAATTGCTGGAAAGAAACTGAAAGAGTTGTGGAAAAATAAAACAATATTGTAACCCTGAAACAGGCTCTCATGTCGGTGCTTGGTGGTCTGAAGAACCCCCAGGAGGGCAAGCCCTACACTAACCAATAATAAATAAATAACTTCTTACCATTAACACAACTTCTTGAACTGGTGCGATACAAAACGGATGGATGGATTAAAAATGCATGAGAATGTTTTATATTTTGAACTTTTTTTTAACACCATGATTACATGTGGAATTATTCATTACTTATCGTGTTATGCAATGTCAGCTCAGATTTATCCGAGAGCCAGATGCGGTCATCAAAAGAGCCACATCTGGCTCTAGAGCCATAGGTTCCCTACCCCTGAACTAGGGGGTTGCTGCTAGTGGGGTGTATAAAATAGTCAGGAAGTGTCATGAATACAAAAGATTCTGGGTATTGGTTGTGTTGCGTTTATGTTGTGTTACTGTGAGGATGTTCTCCCGAAATGTGTTTGTCGTTCTTAATTGGTGTGGCTTCACAGCGTGGTGCATATTACTAAGAGTGTTAAAATTGTTTATATCACAACCATTAGTGTACTCTGTGTCACCCAGTATGCCTCGCAGTCGTGTGCGTGTTGCCGCGGAAACCACACACAACATGATGCTGGACTGACAAGCAGATCGTACATGTAGTAGGCGACAAAGCCAATGGCTTCATAGCACGCACTAATACTTATTATCTGGGTGACTACCGGCAGTCATTCAGGAGAATAATAGTGTCTCTTATTGTCTTCTTCGCTTTATGACACGGGTCTTAAATGTCAGTTTGAATGGCAAAGGATACCGATTATAGAACCATGTATATCAAGTATTTCCGGATGGTTCAACCGCCACCCCGCCCAAATGTAATGAAAATCAATTTTTTCGTCATGTCAACCGCCCGACCCACGGTTTATCCGCGGACTCCGCGGATGAGAACGCAAATTGCGCATCTCTAGTGCACACCAATCCTCAGCAAAAACCTGTATATTCCAGAGAAAAATCCACATATTATATAATTGATTCCAAGCCTCCCCGTGTTCTTAGAACCTCGTGACACCTCAGTAACAGAGACTGCAATCTTCATTTGGATTTTTTCTATAATTTACTGGGTAGTATTTAATCCTCTAAAAAGCTGCCACCTCACTTATTTACAAAGTCCAATCCAGAAATGTAGAGTCTTCTGTCATCTGTTTACAAATCATAATGCTTATCCCAGAGAGAATAATGTCTGTAAATAATTTCAAGCAGAGCTGCGTCAGCCTGAATACAAATACTGTACGTGTGCGTCACCATTTGTCTAGACTGGAAGCATCAAATTTACATTGTGTTTGTGAAACTATGACATTCATGCGATAACTGAGGGGGTGACTGTGAATTATTGTGCACACTGTTCAAAATTTATGGTCAAAGAGCAAACTGATGCTACAAAAACATGACGGTAATATTAAATTGTCTCAATACATTGTATTAGTGAAGTGAAGTGAATTATATTTATATAGCGCTTTTTCTCTAGTGACTCAAAGCGCTTTACATAGTGAAACCCAATATCTAAGTTCCATTTAAACCAGTGTGGGTGGCACTGGGAGCAGGTGGGTAAAGTGTCTTGCCCAAGGACACAACGGCAGTGACTAGGTTGGCAGAAGCGGGAATCGAACCTGCAACCCTCAAGTTGCTGACACGGTCACTCTACCAACCGAGCTAAACCACCCCTTACAGCTTATTTATCCACATTTGACATATTGTTGGGCCAATTGAGCAAAATTCTTGAACATGATCAATCAATCAATGTTTACTTATATAGCCTTAAATCACTAGTGTCTCAAAGGGCTGCACAAACCACAACACAAACCACTACGACATCCTCGGTAGGCCCACATAAGGGCAAGGAAAACTCACACCCAGTGGGGCGTCGGTGACAATAATGACTATGAGAACCTTGGAATGGACGAAAGCAATGGATGTCGAGCGGGTCTAACATGATACTGTGAAAGTTCAATCCATAATGGATCCAACACAGTCGCGAGAGTCCAGTCCAAAGCAGAGCCAGCAGGAAACCATCCCAAGGGGAGGCGGATCAGCAGCGCAGGGATGTCCCAAGGCGATACACAGGCAAGCGGTCCATCCTGGGTCCCGACTCTGGACAGCCAGTACGTCATCCATGGCCATCGGACCGGACCCCTTCCTCTCAGTGGGACATAGGAGAAAAAGAAAAGAAACGGGAGATCAACTGGTCTAAAAAGCGAGTCTATTTAAAGGCTAGAGTATACGAATGAGTTTTAAGGTGAGACTTAAATGCTTTTACTGAGGTGGCATCTCTAACTGTTACCGGGAGGGCATTCCAGAGTACTGGAGCCCGAACGGAAAACGCTCTATAGCCCGCAGACTTTTTTTGGGCTTTGGGAACCACTAATAAGCCGGAGTCCTTTGAAGGCAGATTTCTTGCCGGGACATATGGTACAATACAATCGGCAAGATAGGCTGGAGCTAGACCGTGTAGTATTTTATACGTAAGTAGTAAAACCTTAAAGTCACATCTTAAGTGCACAGGAAGCCAGTGCAGGTGAGCCAGTACAGGTATATATGTATGTATATATGTATATAAAGGTATATACAGTATAGGTATATATGTATGTATATATGTATATAAAGGTATATACAGTACAGCCGTAATATGATCAAATTTTCTAGTTCTTGTCAAAAGTCTAGCAGCCGCATTTTGTACCAACTGTAATCTTTTAATGCTAGACATGGGGAGACCCGAAAATAATACGTTACAGTAATCGAGAGGAGACGTAACAAACGAATGTTTAATTGATGATGATTTCTATGACAGGTTTTGGACTTGTGTGTTTTTTTTCCCCCTATCCGTCTCCCACACCTTGACACACCTGTTCCTAGCTGCCATTTAGGCACCTATATATGCCCATCGGAAAAGGGCTGGATCATTGTTCCATGTGAGTGATTGTCTTTGTCAGTTCTAATCATCCTAGAATAGTTGTACAATATTTGTTTCTGTGCATTCCTTAGCTGCACTTCCCTAAATATGCATTAAATATACTTTTACCTGCAATTCCGCCTGTCGTATTCTGCATACTTGCATTCACACTGCAAGCACCGCTTTCCCAATCCTGACACAAACGTAACAGGCAAAGAGCTATCTGCACCTTTTTAATAAGGACTTGTTTACTTTTGTCGATGAGTTATATTAATTTGCTTCTCACATGTTTGAGTTCATTCATTATAAACGAGACATTCCAGACAACTCCTATGGCACGCTCTTATTTAACTGCCAGATGTTTAAGTCTGGTTTGGTGTAACTAAGTTGTTGTCCTTGTTTCTCTGTTTGTTGTATTAGTAATTATATTCTTATTTTATTTTTATGGGGTGACTTGTTTTTAATCTGTTTTAATGTGTTATTTGCGAAATAAAAAGTCATAAAAAGTTCCTTATTGCCTGAGGTGCAACAAAAATCGATCCAGATTGTAATCTTGATCTCAAATTTAGAAACAGTACTGTCACACCGAAATAGTTCACCAGACTGTTCTCTCGCTTATCTTCGACCCAACTCTCTCCTTTGAGTCACACATTAAAAGCGTTAATAAAACGGCCTTCTTTCATCTCCGTAATATCGCTAAAATTCGCTCTATTTTGTCCACTAAAGACGCCGAGATCATTCTCCATGCGTTTGTTACGTCTCGTCTCGATTACTGTAACGTATTATTTTCGGGTCTCCCCATTAAAAGATTACAGTTGGTACAAAATGCGGCTGCTAGACTTTTGACAAGAACAAGAAAGTTTGATCATATTACGCCTGTACTGTATATACCTTTATATACATATATACATACATATATACCTATACTGGCTCACCTGCACTGGCTTCCTGTGCACTTAAGATGTGACTTTAAGGTTTTACTACTTACGTATAAAATACTACACGGTCTAGCTCCATCCTATCTTGCCGATTGTATTGTACCATATGTCCCGGCAAGAAATCTGCGTTCAGAAGACTCCGGCTTATTAGTGATTCCTAGAGCCCCAAAAAAAGTCTGTGGGCTATAGAGCGTTTTCCGTTCGGGCTCCAGTACTCTGGAATGCCCTTCCGGTAACAGTTCGAGATGCTACCTCAGTAGAAGCATTTAAGTCTCACCTTAAAACTCATCTGTATACTCTAGCCTTTAAATAGACTCCCTTTTTAGACCAGTTGATCTGCCGGTTCTTTTCTTTCTCCTATGTCCCCCCCTCCCTTGTGGAGGGGGTCCGGTCCGATGACCATGGATGAAGTACTGGCTGTCCAGAGTCGAGACCCAGGATGGACCGCTCGTCGGTACCCAGGATGGACCGCTCGCCTGTATCGGTTGGGGACATCTCTACGCTGCTGATCCGCCTCCGCTTGAGATGGTCTCCTGTGGACGGGACTCTCGCTGCTGTCTTGGATCCGCTTGAACTGAACTCTCGCGGCTGTGTTGGAGCCACTATGGATTGAACTTTCACAGTATCATGTTAGACCCGCTCGACATCCATTGCTTTCGGTCCCCTAGAGGGGGGGGGTTGCCCACATCTGAGGTCCTCTCCAAGGTTTCTCATAGTCAGCATTGTCACTGGCGTCCCACTGGATGTGAATTCTCCCTGCCCACTGGGTGTGAGTTTTCCTTGCCCTTTTGTGGGTTCTTCCGAGGATGTTGTAGTCGTAATGATTTGTGCAGTCCTTTGAGACATTTGTGATTTGGGGCTATATAAATAAACATTGATTGATTGATTGAAAAGCTACGCCAAACAGTATTTTTTAAAGAGCAAACGCCTGGCATAAGGCATTCTTTCTCTCCCTTTCTTTTAATGTGCACCATGAGATAAGCATTTATACACAACTGAATGTTCTGTACTAGATCAAATCTAATCTATATTTTGTATGTCTAAATTTCCCATGACTGTTTAGACTTTGCTAGTTACTTTCCTGTGGTCTGTATGATTTTGTATCCTGGTGCTTTCATTAGGGTTCTACTTCCTTGAACTCCTTGTTTTGCTGCACCTAAATTCTCTGTTTAGTTTCTTGCCAAGGCTGTAACGGTACAGCGGAGAAGGAGAGGACACTGAGACAGGGACGTTGCCTAGCTTTCAGCTAAGGATAATACACAAGAATGATGTATGTAATTATTCCTAATCTTCTTCGGCGGTCACTCGAAGAGAGTTTGACGGGGTATCCCTTTATAGAGGACGCCTGTGCGTGAATTTATTTAACGTGTGGAGATAGGCGCCGGCGCCCCCCGCGACCCCGAAAGGGAATAAGCGGTAGAAAATGGATGGATGGATGGGTGTGGAGACTGGTGCACAGACAGTCGCCACACGATCCTTGACAGATCCGGGTCAGGGTCCAGTGGCAAGGAGTCCAAAACGACTGGGGACCCTTTTCTGCATCAGCCTTCATCTTCCATCGCAGCCGTTGTGGTAATTCTTACGTCTGCCGCCTGCTCCACCGTTTAGGTCTTCACCGTATCCCTGGCTCGGGAGCAGTCAGGTACTAGGCCTTTACCAAGGGCCACCTGGAGTAACAGTAGTAACGGGGTTAACCTCCTAGTACCCCAAGACTCCATAGAGGGGCCCTCCACTGCCGGAGTCATGTTACCGTCATGCCCAGGACAATAATTAATCCAAATATATGTGCTGTGACTGTTTGAAGATGTTGAAGGTGCGTTTTGAGATAGATGCAGGAGTCCAAAAAGGGCAAGGCAGGCTCTGAGGTCCGGGGACAGGCAAGTGGTCCGGGGCTTGTGCAAGGCGTGAGGTCGAGATCCGGGGAGGCAGCAGTAAGTCCAGAAGGAATCCGGGGAGACGAGACACACATCTCGATACCAGGGAATGACGCGGAGTTGCTGGATGACGACACAGGACAAGACATTATGAGCACTAAGGAGAAAAAACACTAAGAGCGAGAAAGCACAAGGGCAAGGAAATTTGAGGCGTGTAAGGGTTACCGTACTGGTACAAGTAGTTACGTTCTGACACTGGAACGCAGCACATGCAGGCTTAAGAAGGCAGCGTCAGGTGTATTGACTGTAGATTGAATCCACGTGGCTTGAGCAGGAGAAGAACGTCCACGTGTATCCAGCGGCAGGTGTTTGAACCGTCACAAAGGCACCATTTTTTTAAATTTCTAATCAAGTGTATTTAGATTATCTGTTGCTTCTTACCACATCTGGATTAATGCCTTTTTGTCGGTGTGCATGTGCTACTCTGCTGCCGCTACATGTTTTGCAAGGGCGTTTTGTTTCTGCTGTTTTTTGCTCTCAAGTAAAAAAATGGTATTCATTGACATGCACACCGCCTTCTGTCTCAGTATCCTGTGGTCATCAGCCAACATGCGCCACCATGACACTTTTATATCCCTGATATACAAAACGCATATGGCTTTTCCTGTCCCCGTATCAGCTGATATTTGACACAGGCCACCAATTTTCTCACTGGCACTCATCAAGGGCGGTCGCTCCTTTTCTCTCTCCCTTATCTCTCCTGCTTGCTTCTTTGTTTTGTCTTGTCTTAACTATCTTTTTTTTCCCTGTTCTCCAAATCTAAACAATGGAATTGATTCACTTGCCTCTCAGCGAAATTGACAAGATCTTGGGTTTTTTGGGAACCTGTCTGTATTGGCGGAGCAGTTGTTGCTGGACACACAATGGATTCTTGGGAGGAGAAGTGAGTGCCGTGTGCCTGGCGACCCTTTTCGGTCGAGGACGTTTGAAGATATCTACCTTATTGGAGTCATGACGACAGGACGTCTGCTAATTGGAGTAAGCTTTGCTCTGGTTTGTCAACAAATGAACCCCAAATATGCCACGAATGATTGGAGGATGTGGGCATAACTGTGTACACTCTTGTGATTTGGATAACATCGGACAGTTTGCCCTGCAGGATGAATTTGATGACCAGTAACAGACAAGAGTGAAAAGCAAATTTTATTTGTGCTCACAAACAAAACATTTGAACATAAAAGAAAATATGACAGTAAACCGGATATATTCATCCCGTGTTCGTGCATGACTTTCTAACACAAGCAGATTTGAGCTAAATTGAACCGATTTTTTGCGGCGTCTATGCTTATAGAGAAGATCAACTGCATGACGATGATGTTGATCGTTCACAATCATTATAAGAGACAAGAACTCCATCCATCCATCCATTTTATACCGCTTATTCCCTTTCGGGGTCGCGGGGGGCACTGGCGCCTATCTCAGCTACAATCGGGCGGAAGGCGGGGTACACCCTGGACAAGTCGCTACCTCATCACAGGGCCAACACAGATAGACAGACAACATTCACACTCACATTCACACACTAGGGCCAATTTAGTGTTGCCAATCAACCTATCCCCAGGTGCATGTCTTTGGAGGTGGGAGGAAGCCGGAGTACCCGGAGGGAACCCACGCAGTCACGGGGAGAACATGCAAACTCCACACAGAAAGATCCCGAGCCTGGATTTGAACCCAGGACTGCAGGAACTTTGTATTGTGAGGCAGACGCACTAACCCCTCTTCCACCGCCTTGCTTGTTCAATATATTCAATGCAAAACTTGTTTGGGTCCCTATTAAAAGGTTAATTTGTTCAACCTTGGCCCGCGGCTTTGTTCAGTTTTAAATTTTGGCCCACTTTATATTTGAGTTTGAAACCCCTGTGTTAGAATGCAAAAAAACGAAAAAAACGTTTTTGTCTTCTTGTCTCTCAAAATGTGATCGATAGGCCAAATTCCCAAAAAAGTGCAGTTCCTCTTGAACTTGAATAAAAACAGAAAATAGTCCGCAGCGGTGCGGGTGCCTCTGTGTCTGTTTCGCATCCAGTGGAAATCCGGGTTAAGAAAGCAAA
Organism: Nerophis ophidion; assembly: GCF_033978795.1. Classification (NCBI taxonomy): domain Eukaryota; kingdom Metazoa; phylum Chordata; class Actinopteri; order Syngnathiformes; family Syngnathidae; genus Nerophis; species Nerophis ophidion. The sequence continues at coordinate 44,963,797 of NC_084622.1, forward strand.
ATGTAAAAGATATCGCAAATCAAAATTGAAAGTTTTAAAGACAAAAGCTAAACATGGCAAAACCATCAGGCATTAAGTAACAACCCCCCGATCAATACACCGCTGAAAATGTCAGTGTTATGTTGGCAAGTAGAGACAATTATTGATGGTTCCTCTCCCTCGAGACTGATAAGGTGGCCAAGCTGACGGATGTTGTGCTCTGCATATCTGTGGTTGAAAGAATTGAGCTCGGAGATGAATACTTGCCCCTGAGGAGGTCAAGGCAATCAACCAATGTTTCTTTAACATATTTAATTAGAGCTACTACGTTAAAATGTGCTGACTCAACATGATGTCATGCTGGGATTTCTAAGTGGGATAACATACACATTCTGCCTTCAGAAATACAGTATGCCCCAAATTCCTTTTCTGAAAGCCACAGCTAAAAGCACATATTTTGTTTTTGCTTACAACCTCCATAAAATATATGCTACCAGGTGAAAACTCAGCACTACTGTAACAGCCAAGATGCAACACCCCATTAGTGTTTTATTGGTGAAGCGTATGCTGATATAGAGGCCTGCTGACTTTGAAATGTGCCAGACTTTTATCAAGCTTATTAGGGACGGCGTGGCGCAGTGGGAGAGTGGCCGTGCGCAACCCGAGGGTCACTGGTTCAAATCCCACCTAGAACCAACCTCGTCACGTCCGTTGTGTCCTGAGCAAGACACTTCACCCTTGCTCCTGATGGGTGCTGGTTGGCGCCTTGCATGGCAGCTCCCTCCATCAGTGTGTGAATGTGCGTGTGAATGGGTAAATGTGGAAGTAGTGTCAAAGCGCTTTGAGTACCTTGAAGGTAGAAAAGCGCTATACAAGTACAACCCATTTATTTATCATTTAAGCTGTGCTCACCTGAACAAGTACAAAGGTTTATCAAGCTCACCATCCTTTTTTTCTTTAATAACCAAGTTGTTGAGCTTAATAGTACAAACCCCGTTTCCATATGAGTTGTAAAACTGTGTTAGATGTAAACATAAACGGAATACAATGATTTGCAAATCCTTTTCAACCCATATTCAGTTGAATATGCTACAAAGACAACATATTTGATGTTCAAACTGATAAACATTTTTTTTGGGGCAAATAATCAATAACATTAGAATGTGATGCCAGCAACACGTGACAAGGAAGTTGGGAAAGGTGGCAATGAATACTGATAAAGTTGAGGAATGCTCATCAAACACTTATTTGGGACATCCCACAGGTGTGCAGGCTAATTGGGAACAGGTGGGTGCCATGATTGGGTATAAAAACCGCTTCCATGAAATGCTAAGTAATTCACAAACAAAGATGGGGCGAGGGTCACCAAATTGTAAGCAAATTGTCGAACAGTTTTAGAACAACATTTCTCAACGAGCTATTGCAAGGAATTTAGGGATTTTACCATCTACGGTCCGTAAAATCATCAAAAGGTTCAGAGAATCTGGAGAAATCACTGCACATAAGCGATGATATTACGGACCTTTGAGCCCTCAGGCGGTACTGCATCAAAAACCGACATCAGTGTGTAAAAGATATCACCACATGTGCTCAGGAACACTTCATAATACCACTGTCAGTAACTACAGTTGGTCGCTACATCTGTAAGTGCAAGTTAAAACTCTACTATGCAAAGCGAAAGCCATTCATCAACAACACAAAGGAACGCTGCCGGCTTCGCTGGGCCAGAGCTCATCTAAGATGGACTGATGCAAAGTGGAAAAGTGTTCCGTGGTCTGACGAGTCCACATTTCAAATTATATTTGGAAACTGTGGACGTGGTGTCCTCCGGAACAAAGAGGAAAATAACCATCCGGATTGTTATAGGCGCAACGTTCAAAAGCCAGCATCTGTGATGGTATGGGGGTGTATTAGTGCCCAAGGCATGGGTAACTTACACATCTGTGAAGGCACCATTAATGCTGAAAGGTACATACAGGTTTTGGAGCAACATATGTTGTCATCCAAGCAACGTTATCATGGACGCCCCTGCTTATTTCTGCAAGACAATGCCAAGCCACATGTTACAACAGCGTGGCTTCGTAGTAAAAGAGTGCGGGTACTTTCCTGGCCCGCCTGCAGTCCAGACATGTCTCCCATCGAAAATGTGTGGCGCATTATGAGGCGTAAAATACGACAACCAGACAACTGTTGAACTACCAAAGGTGTACATCAAGCAAGAATGGTAAAGAATTCCACTTTCAAAGCTTCAACAAATAGTTTCCTCAGTTCCCAAACGTTTATTGAGTAGTGTTAAAAGAAAATGTGATGTAACACAGTGGTGAACATGCCCTTTCCCAACTACTTTGGCAAGTGTTACTGGCATGAAATTCTAAGTTAATTATTATTTGCAAAAAAAAAATAAACTTTATGAGTTTGAACATCAAATATCTTGTCTTTGTAGTGCATTCAATTGAATATGAGTTGAAAAGGATTTGCAAATCATTGTATTCCGTTTATATTTACATCTAACACAATTTCCCAACTCATATGGAAACGGGGTTTGTACATCCCAATGCAATACAAGAACAACGGTCACAATGGTATACTGTATACCAGACATGGGCAAATGAAAGCCCGGGGGCCGCATATTCCCAAATACTTTGTTTCGATCTTTAGGATGGAAACTGTAGCTGTCATTATGATGTGCAGTGATGTTTATAAATAACCGTAAGTCTTGAACTACACAAAATATTTCAATGGTTGGAATATGGGCTTTTGCTCTAAATCAGGGGTCAGGAACCTTTTTGTCTGAGAGAGCCAATAAGCCAAATATTTTAAACTGTATTTCCGTAAGAGCCATATCATATATATATATTTTTTTAACACTGACAACCACTAAACGCGTGCATTTTTAAGTAAAACCAACATTTCTAGAGTATAATGGGTCCCTTATTCTTTGTAATAACATTGTTATTCTGAAGCTAACTGTGGCGGGGGCGTGGCCTGCGGGCCTGCAGTTAAGCGGGGTGTGCCAGGACCGGCCTTAAAATCAGCGACAGGTGCGTAGATGGCCCACCTGTGCCTTGTTATCTAATCACCTGTCGCTATGTTACAAACAGCAGCCAGGAGGAGAGACGGTGTTGGGGCTGGAGCCAGAGTGCCAGCGAGAACGAAAGAGAAAAGGACAATTGCTGGAAAGCAACTGAGAGACTTGTTAAAAAATAAAACAATATTGTAACCCTGAAACAGGCTCTTATGGTCTGAAGAACCCCCAGGTGGGCAAGCCCCACACTAATCAATAACAAATAACTTCTTACCATTAACGCAACTTTTGAGCTGGTGAGGTAGAAATGGATGGATGGATGGATTAAAATTCATGAGAATGTTTTATATTTTGAACGTTATTTTTAACACTGTGATTACAAGCAGAATTATTCATTACTTATCGTGTTAAGCAATGTCAGCCAGGACTTATCTGAGAGCCAGATGCAGTCATCAAAAGAGCCACATCTGGCTCGCTAGCCATGGGTACCCTACCCCTGCCCTATATACTAGTTACTTGTGAGGAACTCGCACTGCTGCAGGTTTTGAGACCCCAAGATGCAGGAACCAGGAGTCGATGAACAGGTAAGATGATTTCAATTATCAACAGAAGAGAATGCAGTCTTGCATGAAACAGTTCCAAACATAAAGTGATCGAGGCAAGGCAAAAATGGGATACATGTTGATTGGCCGCAGGTGTGGACCAGCTGCCAATCAACAGCAGATTAGTGAAGGAACAGTGCTCAGCGGAACAAGCACAAAGTGTAAAACAAAATAAGAGCACTGATAGGAAGTGAATACAAAAACAAGGAAAACAAACAGAAATTAAATGACAGATTGTCACAGTTACAATGGTAATCTAAGTTACAGCAGCTCAGACGAGGCACCGAGCAGTCTGGGTGGGGAGCGTTTCCACAGAGTGTTTCCAGCGCGGCCAGCATGAAATGAGGGTGTCAGGGACAGATGCGGAAGGAGATTAGTGATATATCAGATTGAAGTTGTTTTTTTTTACCCTTCGCGTTCATGTTTTGCTGTGTTTGTTACGTTTCACTTGATTGCAAAATATGTCGATCGAGAGGGGGTGTGACCTTCATATGTTGTAAATATTCAGTGTTTTATCATTCATCGTTAATATTGTAAATCCTTTAATCTTTATTTCCATTCTCATTCAGTAAAACATTTGACATTATTTTCTGTTTTAGCATTTAATCAGACATTATTGTGAGGTTTTGTATCAGTGTTCCTCAAAATTAGGATATACAGGCCCCCAGACAAATGTTTTTCTCTAAATTTGGCCCCCCGAGTCTAAGTACTTGCCCAGGCCTTGCTGGATACCGTGTCATGGCGGGGACTATATTGTGATTTGTTTTCTCGGAATGCAAATGAACTGGATTGGACACGGCGTGAAGGTAAATACATAATTTTTTAATACTACAAAAAGTGAAAACAAAAGGCGCGCACCAGGCGGAGACAAAAACTTGGCTAAGGAAACAAAAGGCACTTTGACGTAAACTAAGAACATGAAACAGAGCAAGGAACAACAACAACAATTACGCCAGGACGACCAACTGAAAAACCAGGTTTAAATAGTGATGTGGTGATTGAAAACAGGTGCGTGACTTCATATGAATCAGGTGTGTGAGTCGTGAGGACAGGTGAACTGATTGGTAGTCATGGTGACAAAACAGGGAGTGAAAAAACGGAACTGAAAGAGTGCAAAAACTAAACAGAACGTAGCCAAACTAAACAAGACAAGTCATACCGTAGCTGCTCTTACTCTACCAGTTGAGTAACCTGTGTTAGTATCTGCTTCTATTAACTGGCAAATGTACAGGCTAATTCTTCTGAGGGAAAAAGATGCAGTGTCTGAAGATAAGACCCGTTGGTAATTACTATTGACATGATTTGAGAGGTAAAGGCTTCAAAATGGTTCCGAATGGGGTATTGGAAGAAGTTGGTCAACTGATGAAATCACTAGGCAGGAATGCTTGTTTCCTCCCAGAATCTTTTACAGTATCTACTTCACCTGATTTATGCAAAATGTTCAAATTAAACGGGGAGCACACGTCTTGTGCTGAAAGATATAAACGTCCCATCAGTCGGCAACCCAGTGAGAGTTGACACTGCTTTAACATGATCATAGTTTGTATTTCTTGTTAAGCACTTCATACTATTGCTACATGATGTCTTTGTGTTTCACCTTAGCATTATGTTCTTGTAGCTCATTGTTCGTCCATTCATGCATACAATATTGTGGATCATCATTTGTGCCAAAGTATTTATCGTTGGCTCTCAGGAAATATGCCAAAATTAGTGGTAGTTGTTATTGTTGTTGAAGGAAATAGCGCTCTGTGAAATCCTTGCACCGAGGAAAGAAGTTCCGATAATACTTAAAAAGACATTTACTGTGCATATTACATGTTATCATCACTGCATTACATACATATTTACAGCATGTATTAATAATGTTGTTGGAGGTTTTTTCAAGGGTTGCATATTGGCTGAATTGATTGCATCTTCATTACGAGCATTACTAGCCCTCATATCCACAGTTTTTAATTATTCATAGTGCACAGAGAAGAGACGTGTTCTTGTCTCCCATGGGGATTGTGGATAAAAAGCAAAATAAAAAAAGTGCAGTTCCCCTTTAAGACTTGAATTTGATCAAATATAGACTACTGAAGATGAGTATGTATACATTTAGATTACTTATCGTTCAATCAAGCATTTTTGGGTTCAAAGCAAAGTTTTTAACAGTGTCAGACGTTAGCTATGTTGGAAGTAACCACAGCGCAAAACATCCATCCATCCATCCATTTTCTACCGCTTATTCCCTTTCGGGCTCGCGGGGGGCGCTGGCGCCTATCTCAGCTACAATCGGGCGGAAGGCAGGGTACACCCTGGACAAGTCGCCACCTCATCGCAGGGCCAACACAGATAGACAGACAACATTCACACTCACATTCACACACTAGGGACCATTTAGTGTTGCCAATCAACCTATCCCCAGGTGCATGTCTTTGGAAGTGGGAGGAAGCCGGAGTACCCGGAGGGAACCCACGCATTCACGGGGAGAACATGCAAACTCCACACAAAAAGATCCCGAGCCTGGATTTGAACCCAGGACTGCAGGAACTTCGTATTGTGAGGCAGACGCACTAACCCCTCTGCCACCGTGAAGCCCGAGACGTAACTAACGCATGGATAATGATCTCGGCGTCTTCAGTGGACAAAATGGAGCGAATTTTTGCGATATTACGGAGATGAAAGAAGGCCGTTTTGGTAACGCTTTTAATGTGTGACTCAAAGGAGAGAGTTGGGTCGAAGATAATACCCAGATTTTTTACCGAGTCACCTTGTTTTATTATTTGGTTGTCAAATGTTAAAGTTGTATTATTAAATAGAGGTCGGTGTCTAGCAGGACCGATAACCAGCATTTCTGTTTTTTTTGGCATTAAGGAAGCCAAAACAGTACAGCATAAAGTTTCAAAAAGCCAAATGGTTAACTAGTGACTTATTTTCGCTGTCACAGTCAATCAGACAGGGAAAAACACTTAGGGAAAGGTTTGCATGTACTAAAATACGTGCAAACTTGAGAGCGCAAACAAAGCTGATTGACTAAGCTTGTGCACAAATGATTGCTTCCTTACTTGTCAACATTTTCATTTCAGAGCATAAGAAATGATCTCAAAAATGGGTACAAATAAGATTTTCATATGTTTTTATATTCTGTCCTTCTTTGTTAGAATGACATAAGGACTGTTGTCTTTTGAAACCAGTTAGCAATTTTTTTCACTTGGATTTTATTATGTCATACGCTAAAACAATTATTTTCACTTGTTTTTTCCCCTATTTGTTTTACGCTCCTGGAAGAATGCCTTACCTGGCAAGTAAGGCAAACAACTATAAACTTTTGTGAAAGTTGGATAAAGATAAATTGAGTAGCTTTAATTAATGATAATTGCCAAAAAGCTGTAGGTGTGACTAAAAACTGAACTGGGAATAGGTTTTTGAAATATCAATCAACGTTTATTTATATAGCTCTTAATCACAAGTGTCTCAAAGGGCTGCGCAAGCCTTAACGAGATCCTCGACTCAGATCCAACATAAGGGCAAAATACTAAATTGAGAATATTACTAACTTTTGGCTGCATGACTGTCAGGTTTGTCTTGACAATTTAATTGATATATGCTAAGTCGCAGTGTGTACGCTTCAAACCAGACAAAATTGAATTTTAATCATTGCTATGTTAAAGTATGTAAACTAAAATTCTTCTAAACACAGAGTTAATACATTTTAATTTCTTTACAAACACCGCCTGTAAGCATAGTATAACACTGTGCAAAATGTTTTGCATTTGTACATAATATAGTAATGTCCGGACTGTAGAGCGAACCAGTCTATAATTCGCCTTAGAAGAAAATAATACTCTATAATAAACCTTAGAAGAAAAAAATATTTTCCATATTTTAGTTGCAGTTGTATATGTTGTGAAATTAGTTATTTAAAAATTATCTTGTAAATGTTTACAAGATAATTGTAAACATAAGGTAACAGTCTCCGTTACCTTAATTGTTTCCAAACAGTGTCAGTAACACGGCAGTAAAACGGCTAAACAAACAAAACAGAATTCATCGTCATGGACCAACTAGTTGCGGAAGCTAGCTCTCCAATCAGCGAAACAGATTCAAAAGGTCCACAGTGATGTATTGGTGAATTTGCAAAACTGAAACAATAAAAAAAGGAATGCCATTGTAACTAAATAATAATAACAAAGACACTTGTAAACATTTTAGCACATGAGTTAATTCATGCAATACCAGCTTCATTACACTAAAATAGTTCGTACAAATATGCATTAAAGGACTCCTACCGAAATCACATGTGGGACGGTTTAGTCAGTATGAATGGTTTTATTCATGCTGTAAATCTTATAAACGTTGTTTAGAGAGATGAAGAATCCATATGAGTATTGACGTTATGGATGGCTAAAAGACGGAACAGTACTTGTACTTATGATTGAAAGCTCAGTCCAAACAGAAGGCCTATGCAGCACCTGCAGTGAGTGAACTAGTCAAAAGGAAGACGCCATAGGACAAACACAAACAACTAGTCACCTAATTTGAGTGTTTTTTTTAACTACCGTATTTTTCGGATTATAAGTCGCTCCAGAGTATACGTCGCACCGGCCGAAAATGCTTAATAAAGAAGGAAAACTTATGGAGTATAAGTCTCATTTTTGGGGAAATTTATTTGATAAAATCCAACACCTAGAAAGGCAATTTAAAATAAGTGAAGAACAGGCTGAAAAACTGTATCTTATATGACGCATAAATAACCAACTGAGAAGGTGCCTGCTATGTTAACGTAACATATTATGGTAAGAGTCATTTAAAAAACTATAACCTATGAACATTCTATACGTTTACCAAACAATCTGTCACTCCTAATCGATAAATCCGATTAAATCTTCTTCCTCGATGTCGCTTCTAAACAACTCTGCCAACTCCAAAGGTATGCGCCGCTTCCTCTTGTCGTTTTCTGCTGCATATTTCACTACGTCCAGCTTGTAATCTGCAGTACATTGATTTCCTTTTCGGTACCATTTTTGTTCAGCCCTTATCAGTTTTTATAAATTACCGCCAACGATGAAATAATCCATTTTAATAGCTACGGCACTAGCATATAGCAGTTAGCATTCCATGACCCACAATGCACTTCTGCCATGACCTTCTCCCGCCGAATTCTTATTGGTTGACCTGTGTGTGTGACGATTGCTGACATTTTCTTCGTCTCTTCCGCGAATGAGATGAATAATATTATTTGATATTTTACGGTAATGTGTTAATAATTTCACACATCGGGCGGCATAGCTCGGTTGGTAGAGTGGCCGTGCCAGCAACTAGAGGGTTGCAGGTTCGATTCCCGCTTGTGCCACCCTAGTCACTGCCGTTGTGTCCTTGGGCAAGACACTTTACCCACCTGCTCCCAGTGCCCCCACACTGGTTTAAATGTAACTTAGATATTGAGTGTCACTATGTAAAGCGCTTTGATTCACTTGAGAAAAGTGCTATATAAATATAATTCACTTCAACTCACTTCACACATAAGTTGCTCCGGAGTATAAGTCGCACCCCTGGCCTAACTATAAATGATAAATAAATAAATGGGTTGTACTTGTATAGCGCTTTTCTACCTTCAAGGTACTCAAAGCGCTTTGACACTACTTCCACATTTACCCATTCACACACACATTCACACACTGATGGAGGGAGCTGCCATGCAAGGCGCCAACCAGCACCCATCAGGAGCAAGGGTGAAGTGTCTTGCTCAGGACACAACGGACATGACAAGGTTGGTACTAGGTGGGAATTGAACCAGGGACGCTCGGGTTGCGCACAGCCACTCTCCCCACTGCGCCACGCCGTCCCATGAAACTATGAAAAAAACTGCGACTTATGGTCTGAAAAATATGGTATTTGAATTATGGTTGTCATCATAAATTTAGCCACAGGGTTCAAAGCATTGGAAAAAAAGTAGCAGCTTATAGTCCGGAATTCATGGTAAGTCCCTAAAGCGTTATAGATGGCCGCACAGGCTAAAAATCATAGCAGTTTGTCAATCTAAATACTGGTGTGGCTCTGCGGGTGTACACAGTTGCGCAGGATCCAGATGGAGTGTTACGTTGTTAAATGTATGCTTGGACGAGCAGAGCATCCTAACAGCTGGGCGTTAGGTAGACTACAACCATCACGATGATGGGAAACAGGGAGGGAGAAAAATGAAGAGACTCGCCTCCCATTCTGTGCTGAAGGGCCCTTTTGCTGTCAAGCTTGATTTACCGTCAGCTGCCGTCTTTTGAGAGAGGTAACAACACTCATTCTACCAAATGTTGGTGTTTAACACCAGGTGAGACAAGAACAGTCTCCAAGGTCATGTGTTTGGGTTTAAGCACCAATGGCATCTATCTCATTAGTATGATTATTGCTTCTGTTTAAACATTGGGGTGGATGATTTTGATAGCTGAGCATGTTGAACTAAATTGATGTAGTAGCAACACTTCTCTTTGGTTCGTCTTTGCCTTTGGTCCTGCATCATTTACTCATGGCCATCGTTATTGTGGTGCAACTCAACTGACGTGGGTGCGGCATATGCTTCCATCAAACTCTCATTAACCTTCTATCTGATTACGTCCCGCATAGGGAGATCACTCTCCGTGACTCACCCCCGTCAACAGAGTGGCCATTTACAGGAGGGTGATGATCAACGATACAAACATGTGGCCACCAGGGTAAGAAGTATAATGGACTCTTCAAGGGGAGCTGCACTTTTTGGGGGAATTTTCCTCTCCTTCAAAAACATTAGAAAAGACATGACGACGGACTGATTTTTTTTTATGCGTTTTGATTTGTAAATAAAAGTCAGTTTATAGCAGGGGTGTCAAACTCAAATACAGAGTGGAACAAAGCCGCGGGCCAAGGTTGAACAAATGAACCTTTTAATAGGGACCCAAACAAGTTTTGCATTAAATATTGAACAAGCAAGGCTTATATAACTTTAGTGACATACAAAATCCAGTTTCAAATAATAATGATAATAATTTAAAAAAAATATCAATGGCATATCAAATAAAATGTAAATAATTTTATGCCTTTTTTTCTATTTGCAATCTTCTGAGGTAAATATCAAATTTTTTCCACAGGCTAATAATACATTCGCAAATAAAATAACAATAATGAATGAACCAAACATTCAAGCCCTGAAGTAGCAAGAGAAAATGCATGAATAAAACGTTAATTATTGGTCAGTTTGCTGGAAGTTTCCCGGAAGAGTTAGTGCTGCAAGGGGTTCTGGGTATTTGTTCTATTGTGTTACGGTGCGGATGTTCACCCGAAATGTGTTTGTCATTCGTGTTTGGTGTGGGTTTCTCAGCGTAGCGCATATTTGTAACAGTGCTAAAGTTGTTTATACGGCCACCCTCCGTGTGACCTGTATGGCTGTTGACCAAGTATGCTTTGCATTCACTTGTGCGTGTGTGTGTGTGTTTGTGTGTGTGTGTGTGTGTTTGTGTGTAAAAGCCACAAATATTATGTGATACGCTGTTAGTATGGAGGAAAAGCGGAATTGACGACAGGTTGTATAGAATGCTAAAGGCAGTGCCTTAAATGCACGCCCCCAATATAGTTGTCCAGGTGGAAATCGGTAGAAATTCGGGAGAATGGTTGCCCCGGGAGATTTTCGGGAGGGGCACTGAACTTCGGGAGTCTACCGGGAAATTTGGAGGGTCGGCAAGTATGAGTATTAGCGGTGAATGCGGTGTTACAGCGGCTCCGACGGCCAGCTCTAAAGCTAAATTGGTATTGCCCAAAGGGCCAAATGAAATTACACGGCGGGCCAGATCTGGCCCACAGGCCAGAGTTTGACAACCATGGGAGCTCCTCTATTTCTCCCATAACATCCAATAAATAACCATTGAAAAAGCGCCAACAATACTCCATTTACATTTTGTGATTTGAATTTAGCTTTCACTGTTACGTTGATGACACCCAACTCCATCCATCCATCCATTTTCTACCGCTTATTCCCTTTCGGGGTCGCGGGGGGCGCTGGCGCCTATCTCAGCTACAATCGAGCGGAAGGCGGGGTACACCCTGGACAAGTCGCCACCTCATCGCAGGGCCAACACAGATAGACAGACAACATTCACACTCACATTCACACACTAGGGCCAATTTAGTGTTGCCAATCAACCTATCCCCAGGTGTATGTCTTTGGAAGTGGGAGGAAGCCGGAGTACCCGGAGGGAACCCACGCATTCACGGGGAGAACATGCAAACTCCACACAGAAAGATCCCGAGCCTGGATTTGAACCCAGGACTGCAGGAACCTCGTATTGTGAGGCAGACGCACTAACCCCTCTTCCACCGTGAAGCCCACACCCAACTCTACATGCCCCTAAAACTGACCAACACGCCGCATTACAGTCAGCTGGAGGCGTGTCTTAATGAAATGTTTTGCAACTCAACGCTAAGAAAACAGAAATGCTGATTATCGGTCCTGCTAGACACTGACAACCATTTAATAACACCACCTTAACATTTGACAACCAAACAATTACACAAGGCGACTCTGTAAAGAATCTGGGTATTATCTTTGACCCAACTCTCTCGTTTGAGTCACGCATCAAGAGTGTTACTAAAACGGCCTTCTTTCATCCCCGTAATATCGCTAAAATTTGTTCCATTTTGTCCACTAGCGACACTGAGATCATTATTCATGTGTTCATCACGTCTCGTCTCAATTACTGTAACGTATTATTTTCGGGTGTCCCCATGTCTAGCATTAAAAGATTACAGTTGGTACAAAATGCGGCTGCTAGACTTTTGACAAGAACAAGTATAAAATACTACACGGTCTAGCTCCAGCCTATCTTGCCGATTGTATTGTACCATATGTCCCGGCAAGAAATCTGCGTTCAAAAGACTCCGGCTTATTAATGATTCCTAGAGCCCAAAAAAAGTCTGCGGGCTATAGAGCGTTTTCCATTTGGGCTCCAGTACTCTGGAATGCCCTCCCGGGAACAGTTCGAGATGCTACCTCAGTAGAAGCATTTAAGTCCGATCTTAAAACTCATTTGTATACTCTAGACTTTAAATAGACCCCCTTTTAGACCCGTTGATCTGCTGTTTTTTTTCTGCTCCCAACCCCCTCTCCTTTGTGAATAGGGGGGGGCACAGGTTTGGTGGTCACAGGTGAAGCGCTGGCTGTCCAAAGTCAGGACCCGGGGTGGACCGCTCGCCTGTGCATTGGTTGGGGACATCTCTGCGCTACTGGACTTTCACAATATTATGCTAGATCCACTCGACGTCCATTGCACCGGTCGCCCAGGAGGGGAGTGGGGGTGGGGTGGGGGGGAGGTGGGGATGGGGGGGTTCCCCACATCTGCGGCCCCTTTCAAGGTTTCTCATTGTCATCCCATTGGGTTGAATTTTTCCTTGCCCTGATGTGGGATCTGAGCCGAGGATGTCGTTGTGGCTTGTGCAGCCCTTTGAGACACTTGTTGGTTTAGGGCTATATAAATAAACATTGATTGATTGATTGGTTGATATTAGCCAAGCATAAGTGATATTGGTATTGTAAGCACTAACGCAAACAAATTTAAATTTGAAAAAGGCCCCAGTCAAAACTACAACTAAGATGCACATTACAGTCGAATGGTTGTGTGCAATAAATATACTTACAGTGTATACACTTTGTAGGGTGCAACAGAAGACAAGACTGACACGTTCAGTTTAATGGCAAAGACTATTTCCTGTTGTCTGTACACTATTATACTATACTAGTAAATAATACCTGCATATGAGACTACTGTACTGTATTTTTGGACTATAAGAGGCACAAAGGAAAGGATTTGAATCCATTCATTTTCCCAAAAATCGACAGTGCGCCTCATAACCCAGTGTGTCTGATGTACAGAATCATTCTGGGTTTGCTTACCGACCTCGAAGCTATTCTATATGGTACGTTGTGTAATTATAAGTGTGGCCAGTAGATGGCAGCCGCACATGAGAGATCCGTGTCGACTGCAAGATGAGGCCAGTAAACAACACCAAAACTTTAAACGTTCCATTGAGAATATAGAACATTTAACACGGCGCTCGAAAATCTGTCCAAATGTTTTGGTACGTCTTTGGTAAGCTATGAAGCCGCACCGCTTAATGAATTGTTGGAGCATTACAGCTACCGTAGTCAAGACGTACTCTGCCTTAACATACGAGTATTATTATGGTGTGTATATAAGGGCCGTGAAATGGCACCATTTAGCAGACATTATCTGCCATGTTGTTTATCAATACTATGCAAAACCAACTCGTCTTACATTTTGGTACATGCTGATGTGTATTCGGGTTCTGCTCAAGTCCTGAAAATGCGTATGCGTAAGCCATTGTAGTCCGTGCCGACACCAAAGTCAACAAGCTTCTTCTTTTCGTCTATCTTCTTGTTATGGAGCATTCAACCTCAGTAGCGTAAAATTCTAACCTATATCTGTCAGTAGACTCGCTATGAAAGCCCAATAAATTACCGGTGTAGTGGGTTTACATATATTCATCCACGGAACTTTAGTTATTAGAGAGTTCCGGTTAGACGGCTTTCGGATGCAAGGAAGTGTTTAAATTTAGAGACAAAATCAAAATATGACCCCTTTAATCTGCTTTATAATCCGGTGCGCCTTTTGTATGAAAATAGACCTGAATAGACCCGGCAGTGCTCCCTATTATCCGGTGCGCTCTATGGTCCGGAAAAAAACGGTATTAAGAAAACAAGAACAAGAAAGTTTGATCACATTACGCCTGTACTGGCTCGCCTGCACTGGCTTCCTGTGCACTTAAGATGTGACTTTAAGGTTTTACTACTTACGTATAAAATATTACACGGTCTAGCTCCATCCTATCTTGCCGATTGTATTGTACCATATGTCCCGGCAAGAAATCTGCGTTCAAAGGACTCCGGCTTATTAGTGATTCCCAAAGCCCAAAAAAAGTCTGCGGGCTATAGAGCGTTTTTCATTCGGGCTCCAGTACTCTGGAATGCCCTCCCGGTAACAGTTCGAGATGCCACCTCAGTAGAAGCATTTAAGTCTCACCTTAAAACTCATTTGTATACTCTAGCCTTTAAATAGACTCCCTTTTTATACCAGTTGATCTGCTGTTTCTTTTCTTTTCCTCCTCTGTCCACCGGAGCGGGTCCGGTCCGGTGGCCTTGGATGAAGTACTGGCTGTCCAGAGTCGGGACCCAGGATGGACCGCTCGTCCAGAGCCGGGACCCAGGATGGACCGCTCACCTGTGTATCGGCTGGGACATCTCTGCACTGCTGATCCGCCTCCGCTTGGGGTGGTTTCCTGCTGGCTCCACTGTGGACGGGACTCTCTCTGCTGTGTTGGATCCACTTTGGACTGGACTCTCACGGTTGTGTCGGATCCACTATGGTTGAACTTTCACAGTATCATGTTAGACCCGCTCGACATCCATTGCTTTCGGTTCCCCTAAAGGGATGGGGGGGAGGGGGAGTTCCCACATATGCGGTCCTCTCCAAGGTTTCTCATGGTCATCATTGTCACCGACGTCCCACTGGGTGTGAGTTTTCCTTGCCCTTATGTGGGCCTACCGAGGATGTCGTTGTGGTTTGTGCAGCCCTTTGAGACACTAGTGATTTAGGGCTATATAAATAATCCTTGATTGATTGATTGATTGATTGAAGATATATCAACTACACCGCAGGTTTAATCAACTCAATTTTAAATGTTTTACGAAAAAAATATGTATGGTATCATGAAACAGTTAACTTTCGTATCAGGCACACAACTAGTGAAAATTGGTACTATTGAGTACCGGCATCACTTCCTAGACCGGGAATTGGCACTATATGTGTACCACAGAGAGACATCTATTTTCATTTAACACCAAACAGTGGGTTTGAAGTTAAATGTATTAACCACCTAGTGACAATAATCTGCATAATCACGAGTAAATAAATATTACATGACATAAAATTACAAATTTAAACGGATGAGTATAAAATGGATTAGGGTCCTTTCCAGCGGTGCACTATCTGTTTGCGTTCAGTAAACATTTAATAAAGTTTGTCGAAATACCAGCATGGAGTTAATATTTGTTTTCATTCCATTCAAGCTGAGTTAACACACAGCAATCAATATTTCATGTCTTCAGCGATATGTATAGTCGCGTTATGAGGAATAGCTTGGCAGCGGACGGCCCCCAGTTTTAGAGCAGGAAAACTTCTTTCCATAGCAATTTTTCTAGCATGTTTTTATTGAAAATGGAACATTTTTGCTCCGTGTAAATAAGTACACATTATTTTTGTACAGTGGATGCTATCAGTTATCAGAACCAAATTTCTGTGGCCTCTATTCATATGAATCGTCCACTGATAGGTTTTTCGTGTTACTTTTAAAGACACCTGTAAAAGTAAAAGTGTCACAAAGCCTTAGAATATAAGAGGTTTAACTCAGCTTCCAATTGTCGTCTCTTGTTTATTGTGGTTAATTGGGAGCGGAAATCAATCAATCAATCAATGTTTACTTATATAGCCCTAAATCACTAGTGTCTCAAAGGGCTGCACAAACGACTACGACATCCTCGGTAGGCCCACATAAGGGCAAGGAAAACTCACACCCAGTGGGACATCGGTGACAATGATGACTATGAGAACCTTGGAGAGGAGGAAAGCAATGGATGTCGAGCGGGTCTAACATGATACTGTGAAAGTTCAATCCACAATGGATCCAACACAGTCGCGAGAGTCCAGTCCAAAGCGGATCCAACACAGCAGCGAGAGTCCCGTTCACAGCGGAGCCAGCAGGAAACCATCCCAAATAACTGTGTTTTCCGCGAAGTAGTAGTATTAATAAATAAAATATGTCCAGGGTGTACGCCGCCTTCCACCTGATTGTAGCTGAGACAGGCACCAGCGCCCCCCGTAGCCCCAGAAGGGAATAAGCAGTAGAAAATGGATGGATGGATGGATGGATATTCATAATGCATACCTTCTAAATCAGGGGTCGGGAACCTTTTTGGCTGAGAGAGCCATACAAGCCAAATATTTTAAAAAGTATTTCCGTGAGAGGCATATAACATTTTCTTAAGACCGAACACAACTAAATGCGTGCATTTTTAAGTAAAACCAACATTTTTAGAGTATAATAAGTCTCTTATTCTTTTTAATAACACTGTTATTCTGAAGCGAACCAACAATACATAAAATACTTCTTACCATTAATGCGACTTCTTAAACAGGTGCGGTAGAAACCAGATGGATGGATTAAAATGCCTGAGAATGTTTTATATTTTGAACGTTATTTTTGACACTATGACTACCAGCGGAATTACTCATTACTTATTGTGTTAAGCAATGTCAGCTAAGATTGATCTGAGAGCCAGATGCAGTCATCAAAAGAGCCACATCTGGCTCTAGAGCCATAGGTTCCCTACCCCTGTTCTAAATCATTGTTTACATTTATTAACGCCTTCTAAATATTTCACACAAAATAAAGCAACCTTGAGTTTCTTCTACCTCAGACTAAAGTACTGTATTTACCGGCAGACCAGAAGATCTTCCAAGCATCATTGCTGTGGCATTCCCCCAACCATTAAAACAAGGGCACCATCTTTGGTAATTCCTCTATTTATTTTTTATTTTTTTGGCCGGTCCAGCCACTCAAGAAAATCATGTTGTTGATGTAGATGACCATATCTGCTGTAGAGATTTACTTTACAAAAGAGAAGTGTGGGATACTTCTCTTGCCGCCTCATTGGTATTTGACTTTACTAAATGGATTTATGTTATTATTTAGCGCGGCCGGACTGGAGCAGGAGGGGATAGAAAGAAGAATAAAAAAGAGGGGGGAAATTGTGTGGACAAGAGAGGGATAAGACAAAGAGACAACAACAACATCAGCAAATAAGATATGTACAAATATGATGCAAAAAGTGATAACAGAGGAGCAGTTTTTGAAGTAAATATTAACGACACGAAAAATGACAATGAACATTATTGCACTACAAATAGAGCAATAAAAATACCAATACAAATAGCACAATTAATAATGAATAATGTTAATAATTACCTCTGTTATCAACAATACAATTGTTTCAAATGAAACGATATATAGATAGATAGAACTTTATTTATTCCGTCAGGAGAGTTCCTTCAGGAAAATTACAATTTTCAGCACAATCCCATTCAAGATCAGACAAACATTACAGGGAGACAGAACAGGATCGCTGACGGGTCTGCCGGCTTCCAGCACCCCTTACAAAAAAGATGACATACAGGTAAACAAGGAGGGGGGATGGGGGGGGGGGGGGGGAATAGAAGATTAAAATAAAATAAAAAAAATCGGTCTTAGCCTGGGCCCTGGAGATGGGGTGCAGACTGAGGCCAAGGGAAAAAAATAAATAAATTAAGAAAAATAAAGAAATAAAAAAAAAACATATGTAATGATAACTTGAATTACAAAAGAAAGCAGATAAATGGAGGGGAAGTAAGAGAAGGGAATGGCATTAACCTTGTAGGTTGTTATAGGAACTATTGGTTAAGCTTTGTCAGTGTGCCATAAGTTACCCAGTTTACCCTAAGGCAACTACGGTAATATATGTTTGATGAAACATGATTATATGCATTACTGTATATATGTATATGTACTTGTATATGTACAGTATGTGTATATGTTTCTTTGTACAGTAAATGTGCGCGTGGATGTGTGTGTACTGTGTGTGTATGTGGGAGCGTATGTACCCATGTATGTAGGTAATTACCAATGTGTGGGCGTATATATGGATGAATGAATGTATATATGTATGAATATTTGTGTGAATGTGACTATGTATGTGCATTTGTATATACAATATATGTGTCTGTATATGTATATGTATATGTGCAGCAGGTGAAACATGAAACAAGGGACCACAAAGTAAGGCCGGCCAGCAACAAGACCCCCAGAGCTGTGGTTATTGTGCCACCCTTCAGGTCCAGCGGCAGTTCATAGACAGACTCGCCCGGCAGAGGACAAGGCAAGGGAGAAGCAGGGGACAGTCACCCCCAAACCAGCGAGAGACCGCACCCCACATGGACATAAGGGCGGGACGCTCTGCGCCCCGGGGGCCCCAGAGACTCCCCGCAGCTGGATGGGAAAACCGCCCAGCACCCCCAGCAACCGGGCCCCCACAACACAAAAGCACAACGGGGCCCAGCCTACCCAAGTCGGCTGTCGAAAGGACCGCCCAGCACGTGGCCACAGGAACCACACTCCCAGCCTCTACCCCAATGTTAAGGTTTTTGCAGGACATCCAGCAACTGCCCAGGTGGTAAAAAGAAGAAGAAGAAAAATAATTGATAAATAAATAAATGATAAGCAACATTTAAAAAAAAAAAAGTGCAGTTTCGTGGCTCAATTAGATATGGGCTGACACAATCCTGCTTCGACCGCAGTCTGTCCAGCTTGGACTAGGATAAAAAGAAACATAGATGGATGGGTTAGGCTATGTTTTTCAATCATTTCATTTGTTCTCTCTTTGGTGTAAGAAATCTAAATGAAGTAATGAAACATATTTCATGCAAAGCGACCATCGGAACATCCATAACATAACATAGGCAGTAGACTAAAACATTGTATTTATTCATCCCACTGAGAATACGAACCTCTTTTTTACAATTAAGTCCCGTCCAAGAAAGCACAGCAGTAATAGGACAAAGTTAAATCATACACAGTGTCAATACACATTAAAACCAAAACATAATCAAAAACACATTCAGTTATCCACTTGTACATAATATTGAGTGGTAATGCAACACATTAAAGTTAAAGTACCACTGATAGTTACATACTGTCATGTATTGTGGTTACGTTCTGTTTTGTTTTAGATTCATTGGGCACTCTTGTTTGTTTTGTCACCATGCCAACCCATCAGTTTTCACCTGTTATATGTTCACGACTCACGCACCTGGTTTGTCTGGACTCACACACTTGTCATCACTGCACCAATTTAAGCCTGTAGTTGCCAGGCAGTCAGCTTGGCGACATCACCTTCAACTCACCCTCGATACACCCTTGTTATCCATGCCAATGATCCATGTTCCTTTCTCAGTCCAAGTAAGTTTTTCGTTATTCATGCCATGGTGCAAGTTTTTGTTTTATGTCCATAGTTTTGCCTTAGTGCAATTTTTTTGTTTTCATAGTCAAATTTTGAACCTCCTCTCGTTTGTTCCTTTTTTCAGTTATTAATAATTAAAGATGTCATTACCTTCACGTCGTGTCCGGTCCAATCGCTTTGCACCACGGGGAAACAAACCACACCATAGTCCACACCCTGACACATACACACTAGGTGTGGTGAAATTACTATCAGCATTCGACCCATCCCCTTGTTCCAACCCCTGGGAGGTGAGGGGAGCAGTGAGTAGCAGTGGTTGCCGCACTCAGGAATCATTTGGTGATTTAACCCCCAATTCCAACCCTTGATGCTGAGTGCCAAGCAGGGAGGTAATGGGTCCATTTTTCTAGTCTTTGGTATGACTCGGCCGGGGTTTGAACTCACGACCTACCGATCTCAGGGCGAACACTCTAACCACAAGGCCGCTGAGCAGGTTTTTTAATCAATTTAATTTTTTAATTAAAACTAAAATAAACAATCAAGGAATAAGGTCCCATTAGAACTTATTGTTCATTACAAATTGTGTGTGCTTTAAGTTTTTTTAAACAGCACTATAATTGGCATTACTACACAAACTGTCTGCGATGAGATGGCGACTTGTCCAGGGTGTAGCCCGCCTTCCCCCTGATTGAAGCTGAGATAGGCACCAGCCACTCCCGCGACCCCATAGGGAATAAGCGGTAGAAAAATGGATGGATGCACTACACAAAGAAGCCTAATAGTCTCTTCTTGTTCTTCTGTTGGCCCACGCAAGTTTTTGAGCAGAACCCAAAATCCATTGTGCTCTTTTACTGCATCGAGCAGATCTTGCTCATAAAATAATGTAGTGTATAGATTAGGGATTTAGGTACACTTGTCTTTTATGTATGGCAACTATAATTTAATAATGCAGCGCACATAAAATAAATGACAAAAGGACATCCGCTGAAGTAAGCGACTGCTGCAGTAAGCCTCTTACGTACTGACTGTAATCCTTTGGTACTCAGCACATTAGAGTCAGACACACTTGGACCCGTAAAATATGTTTAATGTTTATTCTTCCTTTGATGAACTACTGTAATCTGCACAGCAATGTTTGCCTGTTTTAATTCATGAAACACACTTGAGGTGGAACTAAAAAGTGTTGCTTGTCAGAGTTGTGGCTTTCACATGAATCTAGTTCCAT
Organism: Nerophis ophidion; assembly: GCF_033978795.1. Lineage (NCBI taxonomy): Eukaryota > Metazoa > Chordata > Actinopteri > Syngnathiformes > Syngnathidae > Nerophis > Nerophis ophidion. The sequence continues at coordinate 44,984,697 of NC_084622.1, forward strand.
AACGCAACTGTCAGAAGACGACATCTTTTCGGACTTGACTGTAAAGCAGCCAAATGATTAACTTTGCACATTCATTTAACTTTTCTATTACAATTGTCCCTTGTTTATCGTGCCTATCGGTCTCAAACTTGACCGTGTTAAATTATTCGTAAATAGAAAATATTCACCATACAAAAATCCCACACATATAGTGACTAAGGTTCGGGCACTTCGGTTACAGCTAGAGATGTCCGATAATGACTTTTTTGCCGATATTCCGATATTGTCCAACTCACATCTGCAGTCCTCTCCAAGGTTTCTCATAGTCATTCACATTGACATACCACTGGGTTGTGAGTCTTTCCTTGCCCTTATATGGGCTCTGAACCGAGGATTTCGTTGTGGCTTGTTCAGCCCTTTATGACACTTGTGATTCAGGGCTATATAAATAAGCATTGATTGACAATGATTGAAAACAATAACAAAGTTTTGTCTGAGAGAGACAAAAAAAAGGAAAAATGGAGGCTACCCGGTTACAAGGACAGTCAAGGATCAACATTTGCCGGGTTTTTGCTCGCTGGGGTGAGTTCAAAGACCCGGAGGGACTTCAGGCCCATCCTGCCTTGGCTCTGTTCCTGCTTTTCGAGTAAGTACCTTTTGATGCTTAAATTAAAATGATAACGCTTATGTTAGCTATCGAAAATTTGTGCGCTATCGATAAATAGCCACCAGCTTGACAGTCCGCAGTTCCACACTGACACGGCCAGCCAAGCAAAAAACTCAAAAGTACTATCGAAAATGTGTGTGCTATCAATAAATAGCCACCAGCTTGACAGTCCGCAGTTCCACACTGACGCGGCCAGCCAAGCAAAAAACTCAAAAGTACTGTGTAAAGAAAAAAACTATGAGAAAACTGCAAACAGCAATTATAAAATTTGAGTAAAATATGTTCCGACCGTGGAAACAAATCAATCATACTAAATCATTGTGGTATTATACAGTTTGTATGTACGTGACGGTAGTTTCAGGCGGTTTACGACACCATGTGCTGGTCCTGTTAGGAAATATGGTTTTCCTTCACAAACACTCCCGCTTTGGTCCACTGGCGCCGCCGAAATCAATCAAAAATGAAAGTTCTTTACTGGAGCTTTAAGTTGCATCAAAGTAACATGTTTCCAATGCTTGCGGATCAGACTCTGTTTACATTGGACATCGCATTTTTTGTTAAAAAAGTCAGATTTGACCTTTTGCAGTGTGAACGTAGCCTAAATCGGGTATACTTGCGATGCGTCATGCTCCCGTGCTCAGGATGCGTTCATCTAACTTGTTTGTTATCAAAAAGCGATAAACATAATAGTTATTTGTCGCTAACACGAATGTAGGGTTTTGCAATTTGGACCTAAACTCATATCCCGATTTAGTTTGGCGCATAAACTAACCCATAAATGGCAGCATTTATGGAGTGTATAGCTCGGTTGGTAGAAGTGCCGTGTCGGCAACTTGAGGGTTCCAGGTGTAGTTAGTCTTATTCTGTGTTGTGTAGTTTTTTAAGTAAGAGACACTCCACCATTCCGTCGTTTCATCATTTATTGGCCACCTGTTTTGGAAACACGAAACACATACACAGGTCTCTACTTTTCTGGCGGAGTGATACCTCATCAGCAAAAGTCCGATAGAAGAGGAAGTAAACAACAGTCATTCATATAAAAATAATAAATTAAATTACAATAACAAAAACGTTTTATCACAAAAAAAAAATAATACACAAATCCACATACCTTTGTTGGAAACATGAAACACATAAACAGGTCTCTACTTTTCTGGCGGAGTGATACCTGCGTAAATACCATGTGTAATTACGACCAAACATTTCAAACATTCGACGCTCTAATCCTTACTTAACAAAATTGTGCATAAAAAAATACTTAAAACAACACATCACTTATACCTACAACATTAATGTTTTAACTTTTAAAGTAATATGAAAGTTTAGAAATAATATTTACACAAGAAACACGGAGCAATGAAGAACTATTACCTCATTAGCAAAAGTCCGATAGAAGAGGAAGTAAATATCCGAAAAAAACGCAGAGTCACTTCCTGCACCGGACATCCGGTTCTTCAAAATAAAACCAATACTTCAAAATAAAACATAACACCCTGTCTCGTTCATAATATAGCGCAACAACATCACACTATTACACAAGTTCGACCCCCGCTTCCGCCATCCTTGTCACTGCCATTGTGTCCTTGGGCAAGACACTTTACCCACCTGCTCCCAGTGCCACCCACACTGCTTTAAATGGAACTTAGATATTGGGTTTCACTATGTAAAAGCACTTTTGAGTCCTTAGAGAAAAATGCTATATAAATATAATTCACAATTCACTTCACATCCGTAACTAAATATCTCCACCAAAGCCTTGATTTAAAATTTTCGGGACTGATGGTGATCCCAAATTAGCTAAAACAGGTACCAACTAGTAAATAGGTGTTGCATATTAGGATCCCAAATCAAGGGGTGTTTAAAGACTTGAAAATAATTTAAGAAAAGTTCAAATATAATCTCCGATCTTCTTGACAAAAACAACAACATTTCGCTTCACTTCTTCACTTAACATAAACACAAAATAGCAAAAAAGGACACGCTTAAATGTCAACAGCAACATGAAATTAGTTGACATTTAACAATGGTGCGTTTATCGGTAAACATTTTTATAGGACATTCACGCAAATATTTTTGTCAGGAACCCCTGTCAACATCATGATGCTGCGTGACAGGCTGTGTTCTGAAAATTACTTTAAAGCAGTAATTAATTATAGTTACTCGTTAAATTCAATCATCAATCAATCAATGTTTACTTATATAGCCCTAAATCACTAGTGTCTCAAAGGGCTGCACAAACCACTACGACATCCTCGGGCAAGGAAAACTCACACCCAGTGGGACGTCGGTGACAATGATGACTATGAGAACATGATACTGTGATACTGATGATACTGATGACTATGAGAACATATGAGAACATGATACTGTGAAAGATCAATCCATAATGGATCCAACACAGTCGCGAGAGTCCAGTCCAAAGCGGATCCAACACAGCAGCGAGAGTCCCGTTCACAGCGGAGCCAGCAGGAAACCATCCCAAGCGCAGGCTGATCAGCAGCGCAGAGATGTCCCCAGCCGATACACAGGCGAGCAGTACATGGCCACCGGATCGGACCGGACTCCCTCCATAAAGGAGAGTGGGACATAGAAGAAAAAGAAAAGAAACGGCAGATCAACTGGTCTAAAAAGGGAGTCTATTTAAAGGCTAGAGTATACAAATGAGTTTTAAGGTGAGACTTAAATGCTTCTACTGAGGTGGCATCTCGAACTGTTACCGGGAGGGCATTCCAGAGTACTGGAGCTCGAAATGAAAAAGCTCTACAGCCCGCAGACTTTTTTTGGGCTTTGGGGATCACTAATAAGCCGGAGTCCTTTGAACGCAGATATCTTGCCGGGACATATGGTACAATACAATCGGCAAGATAGGATGGAGCTAAACCGTGTAGTATTTTATACGTAAGTAGTAAAACCTTAAAGTCACAAATTACCAAAAAGTAATTGAATCACTGATGGAATTACTCTGTAGTAAATGTATTTAATTGCAGGGAAATTAATTGTTTCTTACAAAAAAATGTATATGAGCAGCGTGTGCGTCCGTGTGCCTTTTTAAAGGCAGTGCCTGTTGCCGAGTGACGTCAGCGAGTCCGCGCTCAGTCTGAATTTCACAACTTGAACTGTTTTTGTTAGCTTAGCAGGCTAGCAGCAGCATTTTGCCAATTCCAATGGCAGCTCTTTTGAATCTTTCGCTGGTTTGTGTCACCTCCGCTCAATCAATATATTGAATGTGCTTCCATGGCTTGAAGTCCCTGTCAACAAACAGGGTATTGTTTGTATGGCAAGTTTGTCATTTCAGTCAATCATCAATCAATCAATGTTTATTTATATAGCCCCAAATCACAAATGTCTCAAAGGACTGCACAAATCATTACGACTACAACATCCTCGGAAGAACCCACAAAAGGGCAAGGAAAACTCACACCCAGTGGGCGGGGAGAATTCACATTCAGTGGGACGCCAGCGACAATGCTGACTATGAGAAACCTTGGAGAGGACCTCAGATGTGGGCACCCCCCCCCCCTCTAGGGGACCGAAAGCAATGGATGTCGAGCGGGTCTAACATGATACTGTGAAAGTTCAAACCATAGTGGCTCCAAGACAGCAGTGAGAGTCCCGTCCACAGGAAACCATCTCAAGCGGATCAGCAGCGTAGAGATGTCCCCAACCGATACAGGCGAGCGGTCCATCCTGGGTCCCGACGAGCGGTCCATCCTGGGTCTCGACTCTGGACAGTCAGTACTTCATCCATGGTCATCGGACCGGACCCCCTCCACAAGGGAGGGGGGGACATAGGAGAAAGAAAAGAAGCGTCAGATCAACTGGTCTAAAAAGGAGGTCTATTTAAAGGCTAGAGTATACAGATGAGTTTTAAGATGAGACTTAAATGTCATTGATTTGTTGTTCAATATTCCCTTTGATCCTCGTAGTTACTAGAGCACACAGCAATTAGTGTTAAGTTTTAAGGTGGTGAAAAAAACCTTTGTCTTTTACTGACCAATTTCTCCAACTAAGACAAACTCACTTTACCTGGGGGGCCACTGGATACAGAGTCTGGGTGAGGCTGGGCTGCAAGAAAATATATCCTAAACATTGTTTTGCATACTCCTCAGCATGTCTAGTTGGATAATGCTGTTTCAAATTGTATCCTTCGTGCACCGCAACTTTTTCTGTGCAAATAAGACACATCGGGGTGCCCCTGTGCTCAACAAAGAAATATTGCATCTCCCACTTTCCCTGGAATTGTCTTTGCTCATCACTAACCCTTCTCTTCACCGCAGGCTTTGAAAAACACATGTTTGGGGTTGTGGAATATATTTGTATTTAGCCGACGCACGGAGAATAATGTTATATCCCCAATGTGTGTCGTTACGCTTTTCCTCCCTACAGCAACACGGCGGTCGTCAGATAATAGTAAAGTAGAGATAGCCGGGATATAAAAGGGACAGCGTCATATAGAAATATATGTAGTGTTCATCATGTGAGGAAATGCAAATTAAACAATCAAAAAATAAAATAAAAATAAAATTGGTCCAAGTTATCGGGGACGGTTATTGCTGACGGACAGGTGTCGCGGTGTGACTGCAGACAGGCACGTGATAAAACCCTTGTCTCCATGGCAACGTCTCTATCGCGTTCGCTCACTTGCTGCTTTTCCACTAACGCAGGGGTAGGCAACCCAGAATGTTGAAAAGAGCCATTTTGGACCCAAATATCACAACGCTGTCAAGCGCCATTCATATTAGACTTGCAGGCCGCACTAACATTAAACATTCATATTAAGGTGGGGGCCGCAAAATAACATCTCGCGGGGCGCAATTGAGACCCCTGAACTAAGACCTTTTTTCTCTTTGTTGGGAAACTAAGTGTGTGAGCAACTGCAGTGTCACTACCCTGTGTGCATGGCGCAGGAGGAAGAGATACAGAGTTTTCAGCATACCGAGTGATCAGTGACACTTTTGCGTTAATCACTTGTCCATTTGGTTATGGTTATTGTTTAAGTTTATTTCAAACATATCATACCGATGAGCTAAAATTTTACTTTAGCTTGTTAAAATTTGGATTTATTTATTTTAGGTGTAAAATGCAAATTAAAGGGTTAAAATCTGAATTTGTACGTGTGCTCCTTTTTTTTTATAATCAAGACTCGCTCAACGTATTTTTAGTTACAAACGCGCGTGTAAAATGCTCACACTGGACAGCCCTGTATGGGCCCTACGAAGCAGAAGGGCATGTTTAAGGGCTGTTTGTGTGGTCAATAAACAATAATATTTATAGTGTGCACACTTACAAATCCAAACCTATATTTGTGTTGAGGTAAATCCCAGTTAGATGATCGCCTGAGGGCCAAAAAAGTAATAATGGCTTATGTTTGTTGGAAAAAAATATATAGCTTGCCTACAGAAAAGTAGGGTCAAATCAGCCACAGATATTCTAGTGTTGTACAATGACGGGACAGGATTTGGAAATAGGTTTGAAAATAGTCTGTATACTTAACCAAATTCTGTTTTCTCGGACCTACGTGATAGTTTTCACTGGTTTATATGGAGGTAACCAGGGACGTGCACATGATTATAGAGGGGCAGGGGCTCAAAGTCAGAAAAGGTCAGGACATTTTTTTTTTTGATCCTTTACACAATATGGAAATTAATGTAAAATTTAATTTGCTAATAGGAAGCTAACTACTTAGTTGCGTGTCTTTTGTAGGTAAAAGTGATTGCCATTTCTTTTGTGTCAACAAATTATTGTCATAATGAATTAATTCACATTATCATAGGCTTGAAAGACATGAAAACCAACAAAACACTGGTTTATTATTAGGCTATTTATTGTTAATGATAAGCACTTTAATATTGAACATTGAACAGTGCAACATGAACTTCGAAAAAAAAAAAAATAATACCTAAATGGAAAAAACTTCAATGTGAAAATCGGTCCTTCTTCCCTTAACTTGATGAACACACCATCAAGTTGTAACTTATGGTCTTTCTCACTTAATGCTCAGACTAAACAACTGAAACGCAATACAACTTTATATCTAAACCTCTACTGTGAGGGAAATGTGATCCGCCGTAAACACAGTGCATTTTATTTTGAAAATTAACCCGGTGTTTTATTTTGTATTTTGTACTTCCTGTCCCGCACAATCCGCTCTGCTCTGTGCGGAATTGACGTGCCGTGCTCAATTGAAGCGCTGTGCTCCGACGTCCGGCAAAAACAGAAGCTGACACATTGAATAATAGAATAATACAGTGTTTTTCTGAAATATTACCCATATTAGATGCTGAATAAGTGGACGGCAACTAGACCATAACTCACAGGTTCAAGTTGCTCCACTGTCACGTCTCCACAGGCCGCAGTTGGCTTTCTCTCCTCTCTCTTTCTTACTCACTCGCCCTCTCTCTCTCTCTCTCTGGCAGAAGCGGCAGGCTTAAACAACCCGGTATTACAAGAAAACGTGGAGTTTTTGTACTGCGTTTTTTTTGTTTTGTTTTGTTTTTTTACATCCCTAACAGGAATTTATTAATGTTGTTTAAAGAAAGAAACAAAAAAAAAAAAACACAGGCAGAGGGCACTTTTTAAGACGGGGCAAAAAAGGGCAGGGGCTCAAGCACCCATAGGGCCCTATGTGTGCACGTGCCAGGAGCTAACGTTTTTTTTTTTTAAATGCATCTGTAATTAAGTGCGGACAATGTTGGGTTAGTAATTTATCAATGAAACAGAGGTTAGTCAGTAGATCAGATTAGATAGTACTTTATTTATTACGTCAGGAGAGTTCCTTCAGGAAAATTACAATTTTCAGCACAATCCCATTCAAGATCAGACAAACATTAAAGGGAGACAGAACAGGATCGCTGACGGGTCTGCCGGCTTCCAGCGCCCCTTACAAAAAAAAAGATGAGATACAGGTATACAGGGGCGGGGGGAATAGAAGATTAAAATAAAATAAAAAAATCGGTGTTAGCCTGGGCCCTGGAGAGGGGGTGCAGACTGAGGCCAAGGGGAAAAAAAAACAACAACTCATAGCCATAGTACACATCCCTCTTACATGTGTGTAAGAGGGACACATCAAACATCAAAGAACACAGAGGACATTGAAGACATTAAAGCAGCAGATACAAGCAGACACTTCTACATACAGCTATGAATAAAAAGTAAAAGAAACATATCCACTGTGGTGGCCTCTGCGGTGTTCCACGCCATCGTCCGCTGGGGTGGAGGGAGCATGGCCAGAGACAGGAGGAGCAGACCCAACAAAGCAACTAAGACAGCCGACTCACTCTCGGCCAGTAGTGGTCAAAGTAAGACAGGCGCCGGAAGTCTTTGGGAGAGTTGCAACAGCTTAAGGAAAACCTATTTTTCTGAACCTGCTGAGGTAATTTAAGATAGATAAAGTTTAAAATTAATAGATCTCTATTTTACTGTAGCTAGGCCTGGGCTAATAATCAATCAGTCATTAATCGAACAATAATGAAGAGGAACTCGGTAACTCGGTTAGCGTGTGTTTGTTTTCTTCATCTCCTGCTTACACACATTGTGAGAAAGGCTCACTCCTTGCATCATTCTCAGCACCTGAGCTTGTTTGTTCACTTGCAGAACGCAGTGACTCTTCTTGTCAGTCATCCACATTTTTTGTCTCTCTGAGTGGAGTCGGGAGTGCTAGCTTCTGAGAGCTGCAGAGCCTTGCTTATCACTGAGAAACATCACAAGGTAATAGAATTGGGAGGAAAAAATGCAAAGGACAAATGTCGCAATGTGGGAATAGTTCAATTGAAATGAATTCAATTCGAATGAGCAAACTATCATATCCGGTAGGCCGAATTTGATAGTCAAGTGATTGCAACAAAAATGTATATGTATTGTTTATCTGCAGTGAATACGTCGTTTCTCTAAATGTGTTATCGGCCCAGGCCTATACCTACAGTGGACTCAACAGTTTGTGGTGAGCAGAAAACTGACATATGCTCCAGAAAATCAGTTTTTCGGGGAGTAGGCCAGGACCCAATCTTATTATATTCTCTGAGGGGAGGCTCGCCGTGTCACACTTTAAAAATCCCTTGCTCGGAATGCAATTATCACGGTGTGGGTATGGGATTCCATCACACAGCCAATTAACTCAAATATCTTTCCATAAATATTTCATCATACATAGAGTAGAGCAACTCTACAATTTGCACCAATTCACATCATTGAACTGCGTCCGATCCAGTGGCCATGTACTGCTTGCCTGTGTATCGGCTGGGGACATCTCTGCGCTGCTGATCCGCCTCCGCTTGGGATGGTTTCCTGCTGGCTCCGCTGTGAACGGGACTCTCGCTGCTGTGTTGGATCCGCTTTGGACTGGACTCTCGCGACTGTGTTGGATCCATTGTGGATTGAACTTTCACAGTATCATGTTAGACCCGCTCGACATCCATTGCTTTCCTCCTCTCCAAGGTTCTCATAGTCATTATTGTCACCGATGTCCCACTGGGTGTGAGTTTTCCTTGCCCTTATGTGGGCCTACAGAGGATGTCGTGGTGGTTTGTGCAGCCCTTTGAGACACTAGTGATTTAGGGCTATATAAGTAAACATTGATTGATTGATTGATTAATCCATTAGGTTTTTTTTTCCCCCTTACTGAATCGAGGAGAATCATTTACATAATGGCTAATAATTCATAACATTTTATCACTTCACTGGTGTATACAATACTTTTTTTGGTGGTGGATTTGTGAGGACTGGTGGGCATTGTGATGCCGGGTTCGATTCCCTCGAGGATGCGATGACGTGAACACAACAAAATGAAGGATCTTAAAATATTTATTTAACAAAAAGAGAGCTCTGAACAAAAAATGCTGGAGCTAATAAAAAGGCAGACCAAAAACGCTAGTATGAAAACTAGGAAATACAAACAGAAAACTGAACTTGGCATGAAAGCACAAACGAGAAAACAAATCATCAGTATGAAAACTGGAATAATCAAGTGGTATAGCATGAGAGCTAGCGAGAATTAAAGTAGAAAAAGTAGCAGTCGTCACTTGTTGCATGAGAGCAATTTATGAACCCCGGAAGAAAAGAACAAAGAGGCTGTCTTAAATAGGAGGGTGATTAGACAAAACAGGTGTGTGTGGACCGGGATTGGCAGGTGGACTGATGAGTTACCATGGTGACAGGCTAAACAGGAAATAAACAGTCACTTGACGGAGAGTGATACCAGAAAGGAAAAATAACCAATATGTGTAGATACGAGCAGCGGATTGCAACAGGATGGCTCTGTCAGTTTGCTCCGAATGACAAGAAAAACTTTTGCTTACCTCTGTGAGCAACTTTCCCAAAATTTTGGAAGACAAAACACAAATTTATTTGTTTACGTACAGCATCCAACTTTTTATTATTGCTAAATTAACAGTCCGCACAATAAACCATGATTTCTGCAGGGCAGTAGAGTACTCCAGCACTAACCACTGCTCCACTGTGCTGCCTGTGGTGCAGACGGCCTTATCTAAATGAGGATTTTGCGTGTACTATACGGGCATCATCACAGAGACATTTTCATTTACTGCACATTGATGTTATCCTGTAGCCACCTGTGGCGTTTTACTATCTTTTCAAACATGCAAGGAGACATTTAAGTTAAAGTTAAAGTACCAATGATTGTCACACACACACGAGGTGTGGTGAAATTTGTCCTCTGCATTTGACCCATCCCCTTGATCACCCCCTGGGAAGTGAGGGGAGCAGTGGGCAGCAGCGGTGCCGCGCCCAGGAATCATATATGTTGCTTTAACCCCCAATTCCAACACTTTACCACTTATTATGGGCACTATAGAAGCAGTCTTGCAGTGCATTGATGAACTTTGTTTTGTTTTTTCGTCGCTGAAGGTGCATGGGAGAGAGGTTACCCTTAGTCCAGTCAATAGGCAAAAATGTATACTTCAAAAAGTTTTTTTACATATTAGAAATAGTTTAATAATATATATTCTATGTGGAGTACTTAAGAACACCAAACTGAATCAATTGACTTTGTTTGAATCAGCCCCTTAAGTCCTCTGGCAGCTCTAAAATTATCCATTCATCCATTTTCTACCGCTTATTCCCTATAGGGTCTCGGGGGGCGCTGGTGCCTATCTCAGCTACAATCAGGCGGAAGGCGGGGTAAACCCTGGACAGGTCGCCAGCTCATCGCAGGGCCAACACAGATAGACAGACAACATTCACACTCACATTCACACACTAGGGACCATTTAGTGTTGCCAATCAACCTATCCCCAGGTGCATGTCTTTGGAGGTGGGAGGAAGCCGGAGGGAACCCACACAGTCATGGGGAGGACATGCAAACTCCACATTATGTTGCTGAATATACTGTAATGTCCTAAATGTGTCTGTGCAGCATGATCACTGATCCTGCAGCCGTGTGTGGAACTGACAGTTTGCACGTTAGATCAGCGTGGCCACACTTTTTTTTCAGGAGGGGAGCTTTCTTTTCAAATAATCAAGGTGAGGTGATCTACCTCCTCATATGCATGTATGTATATATATATATATATATATATATACATATAAATATATATTGTCACAACATGGCTTGGACTTGGATTGTTTCTTCGATGCAGATGAGGATCAGCACGAGCGAGGCGTGGACGTGAGTGCATGATATTTATTTAATAAACAAACAAACAACAAAAAGCGCTCACAATGGAGGTACAAAACTTGGCTGCACAGTACAAACGTGAAACAAAAACACCTGCTCGATGGCATGAAATGATGGACATAACTAAAGGACCTTTACACAAAAACAATTGGCTATGAACTATAAACAAAGACTTACTTGGACAAAATGAACAGCGTAGCAAGGCATGAAGCAGATAAACGAGGGCGTGAAGGAGGTGCAGCATGGGTAGCGTGTGTGAAGATCCCAGAATGAAGACAAGAAAAAGAGTGACTTAAATAGCTATGATCATTAGTGAAACAGGTGTGAGGCTGAGAACAGGGACGTGACAGGTGAAAACTAATGAGTTGGCATGGAGACGAAAACAAACCAGGAAGTGCCGAGACAGAAATAAATGTCCAAAATCAAAACATGACAAAACAAAACATGATCCATAGGTGTTGTGAAGACTCTTCTTCGGCATGGTAATGCCGGTATTGTTTTCCCGAGGATGCGTCGAAGCAGAACACAGCAAAGGTAAGATATAAAGTATTTATTAAATAATAAAAGGCTAGGAACAAAAACACTGGTGTAAAGAGAAGGCAAACCAAAACACTAGTATGAGAACTAGGAAGTAAAAGTAAACAACTAAGCTGGCACGAAGGCACACAAAAAACAGAAAAACAATTCCTCAGCATGTGAGCTGGAATAAACAAATGGCTTAGCGTAAAAGCTAGCGAGAATATACACACAAAGATGAAAGTCGAGAGTAGTCACTGTTGCGCGTGGGCAAATTAGGATCCGAGGAAGACTGTACAGAAAAGCCTGGCTTATAAAGGAGGGTGATTAGCTGAAGCAGGTGTGCGGTACGAGTGTAGCAGGTGAACTAATGAGTAAACATAGTGATGGACATAACAGGAAATAAACGGGTTAAACAACAGGGTGATACTAAAATGGAACAATAAACCAGAATATGTACAGATCCGAGCAGCGGATCGCAACAGGTGTGACATATATACATACCTGTACACACAAATACAGTGGGGCAAAAAAGTATTTAGTCAGCCACCGATGTGCAAGTTCTCCCACTCAAAATGATGACAGAGGTCTGTAATTTTCATCGTAGGTACACTTCAACTGTGAGAGACATAATGTGAAAAAAAAATCCAGGAATTCACATTGTAGGAATTTTAAAGAATTTATTTGCAAATTATGGTGGAAAATAAGTATTTGGACAACCATTCAAATCTCTCACTGATGGAAGGAGGTTTTGGCTCAAAATCTCACGATACATGGCCCCATTCATTCTTTCCTTAAACACGGATCAATCGTCCTGTCCCCTTAGCAGAAAAACAGCCCCAAAGCATGATGTTTCCACCCCCATGCTTCACAGTAGGTGTGGTGTTCTTGAGATGCAACTCAGTATTATTCTTCCTCCAAACACGACGAGTTGAGTTTATACCAAAAAGTTCTATAATAATTTTCTATAATTTTATGCCGTGGAACACTAGTGTGCCGTGATATACAGTCTGGTGTGTCGTGGGAGATTATCTATTTTCACCTATTTCGGTTAAAAACATTTTTTGCAAACCAGTAATCATAGTCTGCAAATGATGTGTTGTTGTTGAGTGTCGATGCTGTCTAGAACTCAGCAGAGTATCTGTGTAATACTCTTCCATATCAGTAGGTGGCAGCCGGTAGCTAATTGCTTTGTAGATGTCTGAAACAGCGATAGGCAATGTGCAAGTAAAAAGGTAAAAGGTGTCTAATGCTTAAACCAAAGATAAACAAAAGGTGAGTGGTGCCCCTAAGAAAAGGCATTGAAGTTTCGGGAAGGCTATGCAGAACAAAACTAAAACTGAATTTGCTGCAAAGTAAACAAAAACAGAATGCTGGACGACAGCAAAGACTTACTGTGGAGCAAAGATGGCATCCACAATGTGCATCCAAACATGACATGACAGTCAACAATGTCCCCACAAAGAAGGATAAAAACATCACTAATATCTTGATTGCTACAACAAAGTAGACGTGGAAAAAAATCGCTCAAAGGAAGACATGAAACTGCTACAGGAAAATACCAAAAAAGAGAAAAGGCCACCAAAATAGTAGCGCCATACAATAACTAAAACACTACACACAGGAAAACAGCAAACGACTCAAAATAAGTCACGGTCGTGATGTGACAGGTCGTGAAAGTACACCTACTTTGAGACAAGAGCTATATTGATGCACGGTTGGTTATGGTTTGAAGTCATATCCAATAATTGCGACAACGACTATTTACTGTCAACTGAGTTTCGTTTTTTAATGATTTCTGCTGGTAGTGTGCCTCCAGTTTTTTTCAATGCAGAAAATGTGCCTTGGCTCAAAAAGGGTTGAAAAACACTGTTTTACAAAGTAGTGTTTTTTTGAGGCGCTGACATTATAGTCGTCTACAAAAGATGTTTCAATCGGTCAAAGCCTCAAAAGATCATTTAAATGTGGCCAACATATGCACCTGCTCTTGCATTGTTTTGAATGGTGCATCATGACTTTCCTTCATCTTTGGAAAAGAGTAAACAATCAGCATTAGCAAAATGACCTATCTTAAAGAAACACATGTGTCTACAAATGCCGTTTCCATATGAGTTGGGAAATTGTGTTAAATGTAAATATAAACGAAATACCATGGTTTGCAAATCCTTTTCAACCCATATTCAGTTGAATGCACTACAAAGACAAGATATTTGATGTTCAAACTCATAAACTTTATTTATTTTTTTTCAAATAATAATTAACTTAGAATGTCATGGCTGCAACAATTGCAAAAGTAGTTGGGAAAGGGCATGTTCATCACTGTGTTACATCACCTTTTCTTTTAACAACACTCAATAAACGTTTGAGAACTGAGGAAACTATTTGTTGAAGCTTTGAAAGTGGAATTGTTTCCCGTTTTTGTTTTATGTAGAGCTTCAGTCCTTCAACAGTCCGGCGTCCCCGCTGTTGTATTTCACGCTTCATAATGCGCCACACATTTTCGATGGAAGACAGGCCTGGACTGCAGGAGTGCCAGGAAAGTACCCGCACTCTTTTACTATGAAGCCACGGTAATGTAACACGTGGCTTGGCATTGTCTTGCTGAAATAAGCAGGGGCGTCCATGATAACGTTGCTTGGATGACAACATATGTTGCTCAAATCCTGTGTGGACCTTTCAGCATTAATGGTGCCTCACAGATGTGTAAGTTACCCATGCCTTGGACACTAATACACCCCATACCATCACAGATGCTGGCTTTTGAACTTTGCGCCTATAACAATACTGATGGTTATTTACCTCTTTGTTCCGGAGGGACACCACGTCCACAGTTCCTAATATAAATTTTAAATGTGGACTCGTCAGACCACAGAACACTTTTCCATTTGCATCAGTCCATCATAGATGATCTCGGGCCCAGCGAAGCCGGCGGGTGTTTCTGGGTATTGTTGATAAATGGGTTTTGCTTTGCATAGTAGAGTTTTAACTTGCACTTACACATGTAGCAACCAACTGACAGTGGTCTTATGAAGTGTTCCTGAGCCATGTGGTGATACCCTTTACACATTGATGTCGGTTTTTGATGCAGTACCACCTGAAGGATCAAAGGTCCGTAATATCATAGCTACGTGCAGTGATTTGTCCAGATTCTCTGAACCTTTTGATGATTTTCGGACCGTAGATGGTTAAAATCCCTAAATTCCTTGCAATAGCTTTTGAGAAATGTTGTTCTAAAACTGTTCGTTAATTTGCTTACCAAGTTGTGACCCTCGCCCCATCCTTGTTTGTGAATGACTTTGCATTTCATGAAAGCTGCTTTTATACCAATCATGGCACCCAACTGTTCCCAATTAGCCCACACATGTGGGATGTTCCAAATAAGTGTTTGATGAGCATTCTCAACTTTATCAGTATTTATTGCCACCTTTCTCAACTTCTTTGTCACGTGTTGCTGGCATCAAATTCTAAAAATTATTATTTGCAAACAAAAAATGTTTATCAGTTTGAACCTCAAATATGTTGTCTTTGTAGCATATTCAACTGATTATGGGTTTGCAAATCATTGTATTCTGTGTATATATCCAACACAATTTCCCAACTCATATGGAAATGGGATTTGTACAATGGGGTTTAATAAATGATTTCCAAAATATAATGTTCTCAAAATCTGTTTCCAAAATATAATGTTCTCAAAATCTGCATTTGCTACCTCCAAGGTAGGGTACAAGTATAACTACAGATGCATTCTGTTTGGACAGCATGTTGTGCCTTCATTATGAACCCAAAATGTGAAGAAAAGAAACAGACGCATAAACATATTCAACACTAAAGGGAACAGCTGGTACCTAATAGGTGCGGACCTAAGTAGCAAGGCAAACACAGGAAAACGTATAATAGTCCTAAAAAAATAATTTAGTAATGCAGCCAGGCACAATATCAAAATAGTGAATGCAAATATAAATGCAAAAGTAATTTTAAAACATACTTTGTAACACAATTGTATTGTCACTAGAAACATTTTGCAATTTCTACCTGCCTTCCACTATAAACATTCTAGATGTAGTCCGCACCCTCTTCCGTTTCCCAGGTGACACGTTAAAGAAAACATCAACAAGGACAGATAAAAGCATCATAAAATAGGTCAGTGAACCATTGTTCCCAACCACATGTTCAGGTATATTTCTGTGGACAAAGTGAAGAGGGGTGCTTGGTGACCCGTGTCCTCCACGTTTCAAATCCAATCTCTCTCAATGAAATCAGGTGTCAGAGTTTGCAGAGAATGTAGTAAAAACAAGCCAAACTCAATCATTGCTGGAGCTGTCAAGCTGTTGGGAGGGATGATAAAATACACTAATAAAGAGGAGAGAGTGGTTATCAGGTCAGTGTCACTATTGTGGACGATAAGCCAGGCATCATTTTCAATGACGTCCCCTGTACAGATTCTATTGATGTTAAACATGAAATATGTGGTCATACATGTAATGTTCTGGTAGGGGCAGCATTTGACAATACGTGTTTTTTCCACCAATTTAGCAGCTTTGTTTCATATAATAAAGTAGATGCATTAATGAAAACAGCAGTTTTCGGTGAGAAAATTGTGGTAAAAAGTCGCCACTTACCGGAGATCAGCTGAGCTCGTGCCGTCCAAACAGCTGCCGTCGACTTCCATCAGACACTGGCCTCAAGACACCCGTGGACTCACCCTTCTGACTATCAGGTACTATTAAACTCACTAAAACACTAGCAACACAATAGAAAGATAAGGGATTTCCCAGAATTTTCCTAGTAAATGTGTCTAAAAACATCTGAATCCGTCCGAATGCAATCGCATTTTCTTTTTTTTTTTTTTCTAGTCCGTCGCCTTCAATATCCTCAAACACGAATCTTTCACCCTCGCTCAAATTAATGGGGAAATTGTTGTTTTTTCTCGGTCCGAATAGCTCCTTTTGTTGGAGGCTCCCATTAAAAACAATGTGAGGATGTGAGGAGCCCTCAACGGGTGACGATATCGTCTGCGACTTCCGGTAGAGGCAGGGCTTTTCTGTTAGCGACCAAAAGTTGCGAACTTTATCGTGGATGTTCTCTACTAAATCCTTTCAGCAAAAATATGGCAATATCGTGAAATGATCAAGTATGACACATAGAATGGACCTGCTATCCCCGTTTAAATAAGAAAGTCTAATTTTAGTAGGCTTTTAAATTTCACGAGAAGTATCCTGTTGAGAACGTCGCGGTATGATGACGCGTATGATGACGCATGCGCGTGACGTCACGGATTGTAGCGGACATTTTGTTCCAGCCCCAATCCCAGCTATTAGTCGTCTGCTTTAATCGCATAATTACACAGTATTCTGGACATCTGGGTTACTGAATCTTTTGCAATTTATTCAATTAATAATGGAGACCACAAAGAAGAAGGATGTAGGTGGGAAGCGGTGTATTGCAGTTGCCTTTAGCAACACAAACACAGCCAGTGTTTCCTTGTTTCCTCGTTTTTATTCCCGAAAGATGACGGTGAAGCTTTACTATGGAACAGAGCGGTCGAGCTAACATGGTTCCCTACCACATGTCAACCGGCAGGTTTTGGTGAGAAAATAGCGCTAATAAGTCGGCTCTTACCGTAGACATGAGCGGAGAGCTTGCGTTGTTCCTTATGCACCCGTCAAAAAGGCAGCTGCGGACTCTTTTGTCTCCTCCAACCAGCCGCCCCCGGACGTGGGATGCTTCCACCGTGGAGGAGGGAAAAAAAAAAATCTCAGCCCGGCCCCAACGGCTGCCTTTGCTTTGCCTCATCGAGAAATGTGGCTTCCCTCAGAGACACTGGTGGTCACCGCACCCGTGGCCACACCCCTCCAACTTTCACTAAAACGCTAAAACACTAGTAACACAATAAGCAGATAAGGGATTTTCCAGAATTATCCTAGTGAATTTGTCTAATAACATCTGAATCGCTCTGCCGTCTAGTTTTTTTTTTCTTTCTTGTCCTTCACTCTCACTTTCCTCATCCACAAATCTTTCAGCCTCGCTCAAATTAATGGGGAAATCGTCGGTTTCACGGTGCGAATCGCTCTCGCTGCTGGTGGCCATGATTGTAAACAATGTGAGGATGTGAGGAGTTCCACAACCCGTGACGTCACGCGCACATCGCCTGCTACTTCCAGTAAAGGCAAG